>NW_025728291.1:510000-810000 GCF_021461385.2 Schistocerca piceifrons
ACGATGAAAGGTACACTATGTGACCAAATGTATCTGGACACCCACAAAAACATACGTTTTTCACAGTAGGTGCAGTGCTGCCACCTACTGCCAGGTACTCCATATCAGCGTCCTCAGTAGTCATTAGACATCGTTAGAGAGCAAAATGGGCGCTCCGCGGAACTCACGGACTTCGAACTTGGTCAGGTGATTGGGTGTCACTTGTATTATACGTCTGTATGCGAGATTTACTCACTCCGTCCGATGTGATAGTAAAGTGGAAACATGAAGGGACACGTACAGCACAAAAGCGTAGAGGCCGACCTCGTCTGTTGGCTGACAGAGACCACTAACAGTTGAAGAGGGACGTAATGTATAATAGGCAGACATCTATCCAGACCATCACACAGGATTTCCAAACCGCTTCAGGATCCACTGCAAGTATTATGACAGTTCCGCGGGAGGTGGGAAAACTTGGCTGCTCATATGCCACACATCACGCCGGTAAATGCCGAACGACGCCTCGCTTGGTGCAAAGAGTGTAAACATTGGATGATTGAACAGTGCCAAAACGTTGTGTGGAATGACGAATCACGGTACACAATGTGGCGATCCGATGGCAGGGTGTGGATTTGGCGAATGCCCGGTGAACGTCATCTGCAGAGGTGTGTAGTGCCAGCATTAAAATTAGGAGGCGGTGGTGTTATGGTGTGGTCGTGTTTTTTGTGGAGGAGGCTTGCACCCGTTGTTGTTTTGCGTGGAGCTATCACAGCACAGGGCTACATTGATGCTTTAAGCACCTTCTTGCTTCTCACTGTTGAAGAGCTATTCGGGGATGGCGACTGCATCTTTCAACACGATCAAGAACATTTTCATAATTTACGGCCTGTAGCAGAGTGGTTACACAACAATAACATCCCTGTAATGGACTAGCCTGCACAGAGTCCAGAGCTGAATCCTATAGAACACTTCTGGGATGTTTTGGAATGCCAACTTCGTGCCAGGCCCCACCGACCTACATCGATATCTCTTCTCAGTGCAGCACTCCGTGAAGAATGGGGTGCCATTCCCCAAGAGACCTTGCAGCACCTGATTGAACGTATGCCTGCGTGAGAGGAAGCTTTCATCAAAGCTAAGGGGGGCCCAACACCATACTGAATTCCAGGATGACCACGAACTTGCAAGTCATTTTCAGCCAGGAGGCCGGATACGTTTGATCACATAGTGTATGAGGGCAAACCAGCAGAACATTTTACACTTGGCACAAAGAACAAATCAGTGCATGGAAATATCGGACAAACCATTAAGCTTTTGCAGAACATTTAAGAGAAAATAGTCACCAATTTACTACAAGAGAGAAAGACATGAAAAAAGTCAGAATAAATAATGAAAGACGCGCTAAACGTTAGAAGATAATTATCACATAGACAAAACAAAGAATGAAATGAAGCTACCACTATATTACCGTGTGGATATGACTAACCACTCACTGTTTAGACTGACTGATCATATAACAGACAGAAATTTCCAATGAATGGTCACAAGTTCCACTTCCCTCCTATGTATGGTAAAATTAAAATGGAAAATAAAATTGAAAAATTAAATTAAAGAAAAATATAAATATAAAAAACAAAAATATTTACTAATGCAGGAAATTGGTAAATAAGAAAATAAGAATAAAATGCATAGAACGACATATACACACAAACACACAAAACTCACATCAACATACATACAGTCAAACAAAAAAAAATGGAAACAAAAAAATTGGGATATTTGGCAATGCTTACGGGAAACAGCTACACTCTAGACATGGATATTGGCAGTTACAAGGCTGTAAGTCGAAAACAGAGTGACCGCTAGGAAAACGGCAAAAATATACACTAGTTTTTCACCTGAGAGAAAGCTGGTTCGCCAACAAACAATGATTTGGGCGTTGAAATATAAGTGCCTTTCCATTTTACTGTAAAAATTTCAATGAACTGTTTCAAATTTGTACTTAACCCATTTGTACAAACAAAAACCTAAATGTGCAAACGAAAAAATCGTTCCTGTAATATTTCATGACACCCGCTGCGGATGGATTGTAAATAAGGCGAAACCGGTCTGGGTGCATAAGATACATAAAAAAAACTTGACGTGCTGCAAGCTATAGGTGTTTATCTTCCAGACGGCTGTAATTCGTATCAAAATGGGCATAAATGGCCTCCACAAGAAAACTGATTTTCTCATTGCTTAGAGTGGGTCTCTGGTAGCGTCAGGCAGGGCGCGAGTTCGCCGACAAAAACGATTGTCCTTCCCCGGTACCGTTCCACGTTTCTAAGAGCTTTAATTTTGCAGCCAATTCCGAAGTCATTGTCAATAGGAACTCCTACAGTAGTTTGTACAGCCCTCCCGACCACGTTTTAATGTCTGCATAAACGCAACCTTTTGTTCCTTCGTGCTTTGAACCATTCGTGTAAATCTTTTCGAGGTTCCTTCTGCATTAAGATCATAAAGGATGTCATTTTAGTCATCATAATTTAACGACATTGCGTGGTGTACATAGATGGAAGAGTCCGATCAAAAATTTACATGATAACAGCATAAATCTCACACCTGTATGGATCCGTCAGTATACCGTTTAATTTGTACACACTCTTGAACTTCTGGCGGAAGAACTTGAAACTTAAGCCTGGTAGGTACAACAAACGTTCCAGTGATTCTAGAAATGCATTGACACTGATCAGTCTAGCTCTCTCGTGCAAACGTGCCACTTCATCGGCTTCCGAGACTAATTTAGGGTTGGTTTAGAAGCGATAAATACGGTCCTAATCGAAATAATCTATCATCAATCATTGGTAGAGCTTTTGGATTCAGGACTTCCTTGCTGACAGAACTCAATAAGTCGCTCTTGACAGGAAAATATTGACCGTTTTAAAGGCAATTTCTGGGGTATCCCAAGCAAGCGTGAAGGGAACTTTACTGTTTACAGCGTGTATAAATTATCTAGCAGAAAACATTGGAAGCTCTTAAGACTGTTCGCAGATGATGCGGTTGTCTATAAGAAAGTAACAATGCCCGAAGATAGCGCCCATTTAAAAAATTACCTGCAGAGGATTGATGAATTTTGCAGGCTCTAGCAGTTGAGTCTGAACGTAAATAAATGTAGCATATGGCGCATACGGAGGAAAAGAAATCCACTACTGCACTCTTCACCAAATGTAACTCGCGGGGGAAGGAAATGGCTTACAAGGCACATCTTGGACAAAGCCACAAGTATCATCCATCAATGTGGGATACCTACCAGCCCGAACTGATAGAAGAGATAGACAAGATCCCAAGATCCAACGAAGAGCTGCGCGCTTTGTCATGGATTCGTTTTCTCGACGCGAAAGAGTTACAGAGATACTCAACAAACCCCATTGGCAGTCGCTACAAGTCAAGAGTTGTGCATCAAGGAGAGGCTTTCTATTGAAATTTCGTGAGAGCATTTTTGGAAAAAGTAGGGCAACACACGATTTCCCCTACATATAGCTCACGACAAGACCATGACTTGAAAATTTGATACATTACAACTAATTCCGAGACTTAACGACATTCGTTCTTCCCATGGACCAATCGTGAGTGGAAAAGGGAAGGGGAGCGTCAGTTAATATTGCCAGAAGTACCCTCCGCCACACAAGATTACGTGGTTTGCAGGGTGACGTAAATTATCATCAGTGTTCCACTTGTAGCTGCCTACTGCACCCACAGCTGCATCTATATTTTCACAGGCCACCTTACGGTGTGCGGCCGAGGGTACACTGGCTACCAATGTGATTTCCCCCTTCTTCTGTTCCAGTCGCGAACGGTTCGTGGGAAGAACGATAGCTGGTAACACTCTCTGTATCGGCTTGAATCCATCTAATTCTACCCTCGTGGTCTTTTGGCGAGATACACGTAGCAGGTAGCAATATCTAGTAGGTCGACTCTTTCAGGGGCATACGTTCCTGCAACTTTAAAATTAAAGGAGACGGTTATCCAGGACGCTTTCCTTGCAATCTTGGTACATCCATAGTTGAGATGGAGGACAGTGGGACGTGACGTCAGCTGGTATAAATTTATATTAAAAATGAAGTAATTCCTCCAGCTGTATTTAAGGTATCGATTTTATTTTGGCAACTAGTTTCCTTGTTGTAACAACGTCATCTTGAGGCCAACTCTTGTTGACGTCAACTGCGTGCGGTTGCCAGTGGCGTTGGCTGAGCATTTCTGGTAGTATTTCGCGCCTACTATGTGAACCCTTCAGGAAATACGCTGCTCTTCTTTCCATTGCTCAAACGACTGTTTTGCAAGCTACTTCCTTTGATGACGGACTAAAGCTCCTGGCGGTTCTTACAATGAATAATTGTATGAAATCTGCCTTATCCGCTTTTGGTTTTATGACGTCTTTCCATATTAAATGGCTCCCTTACTCGTACTCATAGACATTTATCGATGTTACTCCTTCCAGCGATTGTCCTCCAATGGCACACAATAATGGGTCTTTATGCCTGTTTGTGCACTTCCTGCTCCAAGTGTCTATTCTCTGCAGGTATTTATGCATTTCGCTTCTGTTTTCTACTTCTATGGGTTCTCTTATTACAACATCATAAGCGAAAAGCCGTATGGAACTTCTGACGTCATCCGCTAGGTCGTTTATAAGAACGATTCCCAAATTTAAGAACGAAAATAACTTTCGCAATATGAATCACTGCCAACCAATATTCCTCAATGAAAATTGGACCGTCCGTAGAAGTAACCGTACAGTACGACATAAAAGATAACTAAAAATAGTTCGCAATAAGGCGAAAAGAAATTACAACTTTATTCAAAGTCAATAATTACACTGAAGTCATCTCGATGTATGACAGTCCCTTAGACATTACAAAAGGAGGTACTTGGTTATTAATAGGTCGTGTGATCAGGATGGAGGTAATGCACGATGTGCAATGTGCCACAGCGTTGGTAAGAAGTCTCTGTGGTGTGGTGCTTCATTCGTAAGCCAGCGCGGATGACAAGTGCTGGGTTGTCGTTGTTTTATGTCGTTGTGCAGCAGTACGTCTCCCCACGCAGCCCACACATGATCGATAGGTTTTCAATAGAGGGAATGGTAACTAAACCAGTCCATTCGCCGAATAAACTCTCGCTCCGAGAGTTCCTCCACCTGCATTGTTCGATATGGTTGGCATTATCATCCACTAAAAAGGGAATGGACCGAGTGTTTCCCTAAAAAGACAGACATGGGGAAAGAGTATATTCTCACAGTAACGTTGACCGTTGAGTATACCATGTTGAAAGATTTGCGATGGTGACAGGACACCAGGGACTGCACCAACTATGAATAGGGTCGCTTGCTCTTCTCGGATGCTAGCGGAGTTACTGATTCTCGACGTTCCCTCATATGGCGAGAGGTGGCATCACGTAATTCATATAGGAACACTGTCGAACATGAACGTTTTGGAGGTCCAGACAGTGTGGAGTGAGGAGTCATAATGACGCAGGGACCAAAAAGAGAAACCCCGTAACCTTCGAAAATTACAATGAAATAAACACCCTTAGCTGCTTACATGCGTTGACGGGGACAGATGAAAATGTGTTCCCCGACGGGGATTCGAACCCGAGATCTCCTGCTTGCATGGCAGACGCTCTATCCAACTGAGCCTCTGTGTTCTCGGTGGCTCAGATGGATAGAGCGTCTGCCATGTAAGTAGGAGATCCCGGGTTCGAGTCCCGGTCGGGGCACACATTTTCATCTGTCCGCGTTGACGTATGTCAACGCCTGTAAGCAGCTAAGGGTGTTCATTTCATTGTAATTTCATTCTAACGAGCATCATGGTCACCGATGGTATCTGTTCTTCCGGACATGCCCGAAAGAACAGATACCATCATAGTATACACCTTTGAAAATGGTACAGTCCCTGCTCAACGTAATTGTAGCACTGTACTTCTTTCCTATGTGCGCATTTTTGGGGTGCATTGCGCTCTCACTTCATATTTAGGGTTCCGTATCACAATCGATAGCAATGTATTCCTTATAGGATCACTTTATAGTGCGTTGCCTGTGTGTCTGCTTGTCCATCAATTAAAACCACTTTCTCCCAGGAACGAACGCAACAGAGCATTTTATCGCGTACAAAGTGCACAGCAGCATCTCTGGTGGTCGCTTCCACAGTAAGCTACCAATGTAAAGGCGTTGTGACGCAGTTATTCTTCTCCGAGATCTGACAGTCGACACTGTTCGCCATGCAGAGCCGCAGATTAATATAGAATCGCAAGCATTGCACACAAAGCTGTTTCTCCTTGTTTATTTTGGTGCCTCCAGTCTTCCTTGTTGCTAACTAATGTTTATGCAGTTCATTGTTCTCAGTTTTATTAAATCAAAGAATGAGACATAACGTGTGTTAATTTGCGAGTAGTCAGGAAGATATTGTGTAAGCGAGTGGTATGAAGTTAAAATTTGTCAGATACCAAAGTCTGCGGTTCCTTGGAAGTGTAAGTAATTTAAGCTTCTGATTCAATGTGATCAAAACATACGGCCGTATATGACACATATTTTGATTCTCGTAAGCACTTTCATCAAAACCTACGGTGAACTATCTACATTCTGTTGACCCTGGACGGTTAGCGGTAAAAGGCATACTTGAAACAAAGAGCTATTGGGAATTAAACTCGTAGGGGGTCACGGATTTTTCAGTTTTCGTTTTAACCTAATCTTCAGCTCTCAACAATATGTGGTGTCGGCAGAAACAACACGTGGTTCGGCCTACACGTTAGACTGCACGTCTCCATTCCACGGTTTCATAACTGGGGTCGGTTGAGGACACGCAACTCGCCCAATAGAACGATTTCCACCAAGTCAATGAGCAACGCCAAATTATTATTATTATTATTATTATTATTATTATTATCCGTATACGTAATTAGGTCTGTACGAATCTCTAAGTGCCCGACACTTAACTGCACTTATCAAGGTTTTTTTATTTTATATATAACAATGTGCGACCTCGTCGAAAAGGGCAGGTGGGGGAGAGAATATTCGGCGAATGTACTTAACTTCCCGGTCCCCCCGACTTAGATCTCATCGAGAACGTGCGAGGAGTGTTGCGGAGATATACCGCAGCACGTCCGTATTCACCAACGTCGGTTCAGCAGAAATGGATCGTGCTAAGACAAGAATTCCTTACCAGTCTAGGGGCCTGGATGGGAACACGCCTCTCAACATGCATTACTGTCCATGGTGATCACACAAGTTGTTAAGAACGATGTCCCGCCTTTTGTAAAGTTCAGGTGACCATCACAAATCGTGGTGATATCAGTGTAATTTTAGTCTTTGACTAAAAGTGCAATTCATGTTGGTCTCACTGCATATTTCTTGTTGTTACCTTCTGGACTGTCCTGTCCTGTACTGTAGCTGTTATTTCTATGTACGGTCAAATTTTCACCAAGGGATGTTTCCTGTAATGACTCATCGTGCGAACGTTACTTTCGTCCTTCAGTTTTACACAGCACTGTACATATTCTGAAAAGTAAAAGCCCAATAGCACTTCCATGGTTTACGCCATAATTTCTGTGCGCTAAAAATTCTTCAGTCTTATTACACAGTTGGTCTGATATTCCGTAGACTCGTAATTTTTTCTTCAGGTTGCCGTGCGGAACTGCATGGTACACCGTATGAATTTGGGAGGCGATGTATACTTCATTTTGGGCTCGTGGACGAACAGAGCAAGGTGTGTTGTTTTAGGTATCCATGCTGATGCCTATAGAGCAGATTTGCAGTGTCCACAAATATCACAACAAACGATCATGAAACATGTTCCAAAACACTACAGCTGACCGACGTCAGAGGTGTGGGCCTATAATTTGATGCGTCAGTTCGATGACCCTTCTTGAAAACGGGAATGACTTTCGTTTTCTCCCAGTCAATAGGAATGCTCCGCTCCTCCAGCGAGCTACGGTACACAGCCGCTAGGAGAGGAGCAACTTCTCTCGCGTACTCTATGTAGAAACGTTTTGGAATCCCGTCAGGTCCAGTGGCTTTCCCCCTGATGAGTGATTTAAGGTTGATCTGACGTTCGTGTGACGATTCAGAGGAGGGACTATGGTCCAGTCTTCCTCAAAGAAACAGTTTTGACGAAAGGACTTCTTGTAATTTGGCTTTCCTTGTGGCGTCCCCCATTTCGATATCATTATTATCAGGGAGCATCTGGACTGGTGACTTCGATTCGTATGTTTTTGTCAAGTCGGTAGATAAAATTTTATTTTCGAGTTCGTTGAACGCTTCAAGCGTACCTCTCCTTAAGTTACTTAAGGCTTCGTTTAGGTTTTGTTTGTCCGCGAGGCTTTGCCTACGTTTCAATTTGCAGTAGGGTTCTCTTCCCTTTAATAGGAATTTCTGTCATAGCTGTCGAACAAAGTCGCGTCTTTTCCAATTCTCACAAGTTTGATCGACAAATATGTTTTTAAAGCGTATTGAACAATTCTCTTGAACTCTATACATTGATGCTCAACATTATCGGTACTGGATATGTAATTTTCACGTTGACCGATTTTAGAATGCAGAGGTGCTGCAGCGGCCTTATCATCACTGTTTTCCTGATCAACTAAGACAGAAAGTTCCCTGCCCCTGGTGACCAGGAAATCCAGTACGTTCTTTTCGGGAGTCGGTTGTCTGATTAGCTTCTCAATAATATTATCGAATACGCTTTGTAGAAAATTTCACATATTTCCCTGCCCTCACAACCGGCCTTAATCATTTGTCCCCGAGATAAGTTGATATTTATACCTAATACTATTTTGCAGGAAGCAATTGCAGTGAATAAATTAGTAGTAGCCTCACTTTTATTGTTATCTACAGATCGCTTGACATGGTCATAATCATACCTAGCCACAATGTATTCGTACTAGGTGGACATCTGTGATTTATTTCACGCTAGTGAGATCTCATTTGGCCTGAATGATTGTTGGATCATATTCATTACGTATCTCATCATTGAGTAGCACTATTCATAAGAATCATATTCTGCATTTTTAAATAAGTATTGTAATATACTGTTCTAATTTATGGATTAAATAATAGCGAAATTCCTTAGGAACGGATAACACAGCAGATTTAAAACGTTCTTAGAGCCAATAACAACATATGAACTCAACAAATCTTATCAAGACTAAGGAAAAACAACGCACCAGGGTGTGGTTACATGAACTCTAGATACACTCATGTTCATAAATTAAGGATAATGCTGATACATGATGAAACAACGCTCTGGTGGGTGGTTTGCGGGTTTAAATCACCTCGGGGTATGACCATGCTGTGCATTCGACCTGCGATCGTCGCACGGTGGCGCTGGTAGCAGTCCACATATGCAGAGGTGTTGTAAGTAGGCTGTTTAAGTTTTTATATTGGTAACGCCACGTAGCGCTCTGTGTGTGCTGTGTGCAGTCTGTGGCTAGTTTGCATTGTTGTCTGCCATTGTAGAGTTGGGCAGTTGGCTGTTAATAGCTCGTAGCGTTGCGCAGTTGGAGGTGAGCCGCGAGCAGTGCTGGATGTGGGGAGAGAAATGGCAGAGTTTTGAAATTTGTAAGACTAGATGTCATGAACTGCTATGTATATTATGATTTTTCAACACTATGAAGGTAAATACGTTGTTTGTTCTCTATTAAAATCTTTCATTTGCTAACTATGCCTATCAGTAGTTAGTGCCTTCCGTAGTTTGAATCTTTTATTTAGACGGCAGTAGTGGCGCTCGCTGCATTGCTGTAGTTCGAGTAAGGAAGATTTTTGTGAAGTAAGTGATTTGTAAAAGGTATAGGTTAATGTTAGTCAGGGCCATTCTTTTGTAGGGATTATTGAAAGTCAGATTGCGTTGCGCTAAAAAAAAATATTGTGTGTCAGTTTAAGCACAGTCATGTATAATTGTTCAAAGGGGACGTTTCTGTGTGTTGGTGCATTTCTGAGTACGGTGCTGCGAGTTAGTGTGTAGACGTTTTCAGACGTGCTAGTGGTGACTGTGATGAAAATGTCTCGAAGAACACACACTGATGACGTTATGAGGAGTAGAATACTAGGGCGACTGGAGGCTGGTCAAACACAGCCTGTCGTGGCACGGGCCCTGCGTGTGCCACAAAGTGTGATCTCAAGATTATGGCAACGATCCCTGCAGACAGGAAACGTGTTCAGGCGCTACAGTACAGGACATCCACAGTATGCAACACCACAAGAAGACCAATATCTCACCAGCAGTGCCTGCAGATGACCACGGAGTACTGCTGGTAGCCCTGCTCGAGACCTTACCACAGCCACTTGAACAGTTGTCTCCAGGCACACAGTCTACAGACGAGTGAACAGACATGGTTTATTCGCTCGGAGAACTGCAAGGTGCATTCCACTGACCCCTGGTCACAGGAGAGCCCGTAAAGCCTGGTGTCAAGAACACAGTACATCGTCATTGGAACAGTGGTCCCAGGTTATGTTCACGGACGAGTCCACCTATAGTCTGAACAGTAATTCTCGTCGGGTTTTCATCTGGCGTGAACCACGTACCCGGTACCAACCCCTTAATGTACTTGAAAGGGACCTGTACGTAGGTAGTGTTTTGATGGTGTGGGGTGGGATTACGATTGGTGTACGTAAACCCCTGCATGTCTTTGACAGAGGAACTCTAACAGGTCAGGTGTATCGGGACGTATGTCCTCCTTTTCAGGGGTGCAGTGTGTCCCACCTTCCTCCTGATGGATGATAACGCACAGCCCCAATGAGCTGCCATCGCTGAGGAGTACCTTGAAACGGAAGATATCAGGCGAATGGAGTGGCCTGCCTGTTCTCCAAACATAAACCCCCTCGATCACGTCTGGGAAGCTCTCGGTCGACGTATCGCTGCACGCCTTCAAACCCCTACGACTCTTCAGAAGCTCCGACAAGCACTTGTGCATGAATGGGAGGCTTTACCCCAGCAGCTGCCTGACCACCTTATCTAGAGTAAGCCAACCCGTTGAGCGGCCTGTGTACGTGTGCATGGTGATCATATCCCATATTGATGTCGAGGTACAAGGCAGGAAACAGTGGCGTTTTGTAGCACATGTGTTTCGGGACGGTTTACTCAACTTATCACCAATACCGTGAAATTACAGATCTGTGTCGTGTGTGTTCCCCATGTGCCTATGTTATTAGCGCCAGTTTTGTGTAGTGCCACGTTGTGTGGCACCATATTCTGCCATTATCCTTAATTTATGAGCATGGGTGTATTTTTAAGTATAAGTATCAAAATGATTCATTGTATTAATATTGCTCTAGTGTTTTTACTGCCAACGAAAAAGCATTTAAAAAGACAACCCAAAAGGAATTACTCCGAGTCGCAAGCGATACAATGGTTGGCAGAAAATGTTTCAAAATTATAGTGGATTGACGGAACTTGAAATAATACAGGAATTTAGGCAATGATGCCCTCTGCTACCTACTCGCATTTTTTACTTATGATTAACAAATTCCACATATTTCTTGTCAACACATTATAAAAAAAAACGTAATACTACTATAGACTTAGCTCTATTTGGAGACCGCCGAATTATTTTATTTGGAACCCAAGAAGGTCTATAATGTTGGTTGCTTGTGAAAATATTGTATCCCTCATCATAACTTCCTTAGAGTCGTGTGTTAACGCACTTCCACACATTATAGCGCTGGTAAGTTATGTCGTGGCGACATGAACTCGCCGGTTAGGAAACTACGCAGCTACGGGTAGGGACAAACGTCTTCGTAGCGTCTAAGGAGTCGAGCACGCGTGAAACCGTTGATGGCGATCCGTGACCTTCACTCCAACAACTTTTCTCACAATATTAAAAAATAACATAACTCCGACCCTAGGTTCACGTGAAATCCTCACCACCACGTAAGGAGATTTACACATGGAACATTATAATAAGTTTTCGCAACAAGAACATGCCCACTAATGTGGTAATCAAGAAAATTTAATGGGCGCGTTGCCAAGGATGGCAAGGAAGCCACGATAATTGTGACACAAAAGTTGGACGGGAGAAAAAACACTTCGGTTCAACTCAGCATGGCTCTAAGCAGCGGGAAAACTACTACTTCACAGATAGCAGAAAATGGCAATATCACGATGCAACGAAGGTCACAGAGATTAACTATTTATCATCGACCAGGGAGAATGTCTAGTGACAGTTTGGCAATGTGAAATGGATAAAGAGGAATTTGCGATACTAATATACAGGCATCTTTGACCTGTGACTTAACAGTAATGCTTTCCTTGACATCATGCCTTGGAGTACATTTCGAATTTAATTGTTCTACACTAATTTTTGATTTCATATTTTTCCTGGTTTCGAGATAAATTATTTTTCACTCTGTGAGGTGTCTCTGGAACAATACTGCTGTGTGGTAGAAATCTGTATCGTCGTAAAGCTTTCGTAGAGATACTCGATTCGTCCTCTCTCTCTCTCTCCCTTGTGTTATTAATTTACAGCTGAGTATTGTATTTGTAACTGGTTTTATCTTTCACTACTTAATTCACTGAGCCGCCAAACGACACGCGCTAGTGATATGGACATATACAGATCGCTGTGGAATCAATAGTATCGCGTACGAAAGATACAAAAGGGCAGTGAGTTGGCAAAGCTGTCATTTGTAGTAAGGTGATTCATGTGAAAAAGTTTCCAACGTGATTATGGACGCATGATCAGAATTAACAGACCTTGAACGAGGAATGTTAGCTGGTACTAAAGTGCGCGTGATATACCTTGGCGGCCGAGTTTAGGTTCGTTCTGCGCATATGACGTCACAAAACACAGTCAGCCAATGAACAGAGAACGACGTTGCCAGATCTCGACAGCAGTGCAGAGCACGGACGAGTGTCTTCAGTTTTAGAAACGTTGAGTCATAAATAAAGTAATTGAACAAAAGCAATGTCTTGATAGCAGACTTTCTTTTACAGAAAGTTTGGAAAAAGCATTCTTTATACCAATTGCTTCATATTCTATTAATTAATTAAACCAAACAAGCAATAAGACCCCTAATTCAGGCGATAGCAAGGAAAGGTGTTTGTTTCAATCTCACGAACTGCTTTTTCGCAATAAAGAACAGCGGTAATTGTTTATTTCCTATTGTACTTCGACAAAGCGTGAGTAATTCATAGTCATACCAACAGTGTTTATAAGTAGTTACGTAACATGTTAGAGTCCTTATGGAGTTACACTGTTTGGTGAGTTGAGGTAGCGGAACGGTTAAGGTGTTGGGCTGCCTAGTGAAAGGTTGTGACTTCAAACCTTGTGTGGTGCTTAATATTTTCTTTATTTAAAAACAATATTGGAGTGCCTTACTTCACGAATTTTATTCGTTTGAATGAAATTTCTAGTGCTTTCCCTCTTCATTAACTTTTTCGCTGCTGCAGACACGTGCTCCCCGCATTCTGCGCTGTGCGCGATTTTGTCATCACTGCACTTCTCGCCAGTGCAGACACATGGTGTTCCCACTGCTTTGACACACTTATCATTCGATTTCACAAAAACTATTTGGCCAAAAAATTTGATTTTTACACGTCTTCTTGCTGATACCTTCCCCCCATAAATGACTTAATTTTGTTTTGATGTGCAGCATTAAATGTAGTAAACCATTGCACGAAATTTTGAAGAGTTTGCAGAGGTAAAAGTCCATAGCGTATACTTTCCGTATGGTCGATTTTAGTTGCCACAATGTTGAGAACGAAATGTGGACAAGATACCTAAATTTCATATAATATTTACTGTATAACAATATCTCATTTAATTTAAGTGCCACATAGGTGTCGTATGTAGTATTGAGAAATATTCCGTCTTTCGCGACTGAAATAAAAGTTTTATATACACACGGCGCGTTTGGCTTTATTTTAAAGCACTTCCATCGGTGATAGGTATGGTACATACACAATGGTATTCATGTTCTATTTCTTGTTTTTGTTCCACAGTCGCAGTTTTACCAATGGTATTGAAATATATCCCTCTTCTGCAACTGTAATAAGCGACTTATTTAGACCAGACGCGTTTCTCTCTTTTGAAGCATCATAAGAGGACTGTATTTTGTGTCCTCCATTGCCAAGTCACCTTTCGTAGTTTTGTGCTGCGGTAGCACAATATTCAACGTTTGTGTTGGCTCATCAGTGTTTTAGCAAATAAATGCTGTTTGTGTGTGCCACACACAAAATTATATTTCACATAGCTCTGAGCACTTCACTGACAGACGGTATATTCAAGTCCTAATGTTTTTGTAAGTCCACAGTTTAGTTTAATGTATTTTGTCTACTTCCTTTTGATTGATTGAAGTGCTTTAAAATAAAGCCAAACGTGCCCAGTGTAAGTAAAACTTTTGTTACAGTCGCGAAAGGTGGAATATTTCTCAGTATTACATACGACACTTATGTGGTACTTAAATTAAATGAATTATATAGGTATCTTGTACACATTTCATTCTCAACATTGTGGAACTAAAATCGACCATACGGAAAGTATACTCTATGGACTTTTACCTTTGCAAACTCTTCAAAATTTCGTGCAAAGGTTTACTATATTTAATGCTGCATAATAACTGCGTTGAACATCGAAACAAAATTAAGGTATCAGTCAAGAAGATAGGTAAAAATCTAATTTTTGAGCCAAATAGTTTTTGTGGAATCGAATGATGAAGAGCGTCAAAGCAGTCGGAACACAATGTGTCTGCACAGGCGTGCAGTGCAGTGACAAAATCGCCCACAGCGCGGAATGCAGGGAGCACGTCTTTGTAGTAGCGAAGGGGTTAATGCGGCCGTGGTGCCTTTACTTCATGAACTGCGCGCTCCCCCCTACACATAAGCTTGTGAACTATGCTATACTATGGCGCTGCTTCTATTTGCGCGTGCGTCGTGTGCAACTGGCAACGCAGCAATCTCCAACGTCTGGGCGGGCATGCGCGAGCCGCCAAGGTAAAAGAATTGAACTATAGATGCATGCGACAATCCTCTTCGGAAATCAGGGAATTCGGTTTTCCGAGATCCACAGTGTGAGGAGTGTGCCGTGTATACCAAATTTCAAACATTATGTCTCAGCAAGGACAACGGAGTGGCCGACATCCCTTCACTTAACGACTGAGAGCAGCAGCGTTTGTGAATGGTTGTCAGTGCTAATAGTATAGCGACAGTGCGCGAAGTAACACCAGAAATCAATGTGGGACGTACGACGAACGTATCCATTAGGACAGAGCCGCGAAATTTGGCGTTAATGGTCTGCGGTAGCAGACGACAGACGCGACTGCCTTCGCTAACAGCGCTACGATGGCTGAAGTGTCTGTTCTGGGCTCGTGGTCATAACTGTTGGATCCCAGACGACTGGAAAACTATGGCGAGCTCACATGAGTCCCGATTTCAGTTGGCAAGAGATGATCGTAGGGTTTGAGTATGACTAGGAGCCCACGAGGGCATGGACCCAAGTTATCAACAAGGCACTGTTTAAGCTTATTGTAGATCCATTAAGGTGTGGGCTGTGTTTACATGGAATGTACAGGACTCTCTGGTCCAGTTGAACCGATCACTGACTGCAAATGGCCTCCGCTCGGCTTTCTGAAGACCATTTACAGCCATTCATAGACTTTATTTCTATGGATGGCAGGGCGCCGTGTCACCGGCTCATAACGTATTACGATTAGATTGAAGAACATTCTGGATAATTTGAGTGGATGATTTGGCCACTCACACCATCCGACATGAATCCTGTAGAAGATTTATAGGGCATAATCACGAGGTTAGGTCATGCAAAATTTTCTGCGTCGCAACACTTTCGCAATTATGGACGGCTGCAGAGGTAACATGACTCAGTATTACTGTACGGGACTTCCAACGGCTTCTTGAGTCCACACCACGCCGAGCTACTCCACTATGCCGTGCAAAAGAATGTCCGTCACGATATTAGGAGGTATCTCTCGAATTTTGTCACCTCAATGTACAATTCACGTAATGAAAACTTCCTCGTTCATTAATAGTTAAGTACATTGCCATAAATGTGATGTTGTGTTGAATACCTAGTCTGACGCATAGCCGCCTTGCTCCTTATACCGCTGGTCGATAAAATGACATTCTCCACGATCCCTATTAAACGTCTGACTGACTTTGTGAATACTCAAATTCACTTCATACACACAGTCACATATTCAATAAGCAAGTCTCAAAAATTAAAGCAACGGAGACTTCAGCTGCGTGAGAAGTTACTAAGAAGCGCTAGAATGCGAAAATCTGACTCAGAAGTATACTGTCATTGAGAAACCAGTTACCAACCAGGTATCTGCAACTTGTATCAGCATCCGGAAACAAACCTTAATATACCGGTACCAGTTTCCTATAAACATAATGAAACAGAAGTGTCTACGTCGTTCGGATTGTCATTAAACATCTCGTGCTACTAGATGAATAAAGAGTGACACCAAGTTGATGGATCATACCTCTTAGCACTGATGCTTCCGGTGCCCCCCAAAGCTGGAACTAAGGCTTCTTGCGAAGCTCACAGGCCCAAAATGAGCTATTAGCAGCGGCTGTTGTGCTGTAAAGAAAACTCTATCACTTCAAAAACGAAAATCGATAGCTTCTTCTGGGTTTCAATAAGCGCGCGATTTCGTAACGACACTATTATAGCTTCGGCAGAAATCGCAGTGATGCTAGGCAACGACACAGGTCCCTCCCAACGACCATCCATTGTTAGGAACGTTCCCAGGGATACTTACTAAGCAAAACCGCCGCGAATTACACAGAGCACTCCGCAGTCTTTTAGCTTTAGCATTATGCAGGCATTTTGTATTTGTTATGGTTTATAAAGATAAAACATATAAGTACGCAGATATAATTATGCATGCATATTGTGACGTTGGTTCTTACGTTACGTCCTATTGACAGATCTGGCATCATTAAAGGGAGCGAGTTTTTGCATTAAAATTAGTTACAAGTGAGTAAACAAATTACCTAACTAACGTGCTACTGGAAATATCTAAATGACAACAACATTTACGTTCATCTACATCTACATCTACATTGATACTCCGCAAGCCACCCAACGGTGTGTGGCGGAGGGCACTTTACGTGCCACTGTCATTACCTCCCTTTCCTGTTCCAGTCGCGTATGGTTCGCGGGAAGAACGACTGTCTGAAAGCCTCCGTGCGCGCTCTAATCTCTCTAATTTTACATTCGTGATCTCCTCGGGAGGTATAAGTAGGGGGAAGCTATATATTCGATACCTCATCCAGAAACGCACCCTCTCGAAACCTGGCGAGCAAGCTACACCGCGATGCAGAGCGCCTCTCTTGCAGAGTCTGCCACTTGAGTTTATTAAACATCTCCGTAACGCTATTACGGTTACCAAATAACCCTGTGACGAAACGCGCCGCTCTTCTTTGGATCTTCTCTATCTCCTCCGTCAGACCGATCTGGTACGGATCCCACACTGATGAGCAATACTCAAGTACAGGTCGAACGAGTGTTTTGTAAGCCACCTCCTTTGTTGATGGACTACATTTTCTAAGCACTCTGCCAATGAATCTCAACCTGGTACCCGCCTTACCAACAATTAATTTTATATGATCATTCCACTTCAAATCGTTCCGCACGCATACTCCCAGATATTTTACAGAAGTAACTGCTACCAGTGTTTGTTCCGCTATCATATAATCATACAATAAAGGATCCTTCTTTCTATGTATTCGCAATACATTACATTTGTCTATGTTAAGTGTCAGTTGCCACTCCCTGCACCAAGTGCCTATCCGCTGCAGATCTTCCTGCATTTCGCTACAATGTTCTAATGCTGCAACTTCTCTGTATACTACAGCATCATCCGCGAAAAGCCGCATGGAACTTCCGACACTATCTACTAGGTCATTTATATATATTGTGAAAACCAATGGTCCCATAACACTCCCCTGTGGCACGCCAGGGGTTACTTTAACGTCTGTAGACGTCTCTCCATTGATAACAACATGCTGTGTTCTGTTTGCTAAAAACTCTTCAATCCAGCCACACAGCTGGTCTGATATTCCGTAGGCTCTTACTTTGTTTATCAGGCAACAGTGCGGAACTGTATCGAACGCCTTCCGGAAGTCAAGAAAAATAGCATCTACCTGGGAGCCTGTATCTAATATTTTCTGGGTCTCATGAACAAATAAAGCGAGTTGGGTCTCACACGATCGCTGTTTCCGGAATCCATGTTGATTCCTACATAGTAGATTCTGGGTTTATAGAAATGACATAATACGCGAGCAAAAAACATGTTCTAAAATTCTACAAGAGATCGACGTCAGAGATATAGGTCTATAGTTTTGCGCATCTGCTCGACGACCCTTCTTGAAGCCTGGGACTACCTGTGCTCTTTTCCAATCATTTGGAACCCTCCGTTCCTCTAGAGACTTGCGGTACACGGCTGTTGGCAGGGGGGCAAGTTCTTTCGCGTACTCTGTGTAGAATCGAACTGGTATCCCATCAGGTCCAGTGGACTTTCCTCTATTGAGTGATTCCAGTTGCTTTTCTATTCCTTGGACACTTATTTCGATGTCAGCCATTTTTTCGTTTGTGCGAGGATTTAGAGAAGGAACCGCAGTGCGGTCTTCCTCTGTGAAACAGCTTTGGAAAAAGGTGTTTAGTATTTCAGCTTTACGCGTGTCATCCTCTGTTTCAATGCCATCATCATCCCGTAGTGTCTGGATATGCTGTTTCGAGCCACTTACTGATTTAACGTAAGACCAGAACTTTCTATGATTTTCTGTCAAGTCGGTACATAGAATTTTACTTTCGAATTCAATGAACGCTTCACGCATAGCCCTCCTTACGCTAACTTTGACATCGTTTAGCTTCTGTTTGTCTGAGAGGTTTTGGCTGCGTTTAAACTTGGAGTGGAGCTCTCTTTTCTTTTGCTGTAGTTTCCTAACTTTGTTGTTGTACCACGGTGGGTTTTTCCCGTCCCTCACAGTTTTACTCGGCACGTACCTGTCTAAAACGCATTTTACGATTGCCTTGAACTTTTTCCATAAACACTCAACATTGTCAGTGTCGGAACAGAAATTTTCGTTTTGATCTGTTAGGTAGTCTGAAATCTGCCTTCTATTACTCTTGCTAAACAGATAAACCTTCCTCCCTTTTTTTTATATTCCTATTAACTTCCATATTCAGTGATGCTGCAATGGCCTTATGATCACTGATTCCCTCTTCTGTACATACAGAGTCGAAAAGTTTGGGTCTGTTTCTTATCAGTAGGTCCAAGATGTTATCTCCACGAATCGGTTCTCTGTTTAATTGCTCGAGGTAATTTTCGGATAGTGCACTCAGTATAATGTCACTCGATGCTCTGTCCCTACCACCCGTCCTAAACATCTGAGTGTCCCAGTCTATATCTGGTAAATTGAAATCTCCACCTAAGACTATAACATGCTGAGAAAATTTATGTGAAATGTATCCCAAATTTTCTCTCAGTTGTTCTGCCACTAATGCTGCTGAGTCGGGAGGTCGGTAAAAGGAGCCAATTATTAACCTAGTTCGGTTGTTTAGTGTAACCTCCACCCATAATAATTCACAGGAACTATCCACTTCTACTTCACTACAGGATAAACTACTACTAACAGCGACGAACACTCCACCACCGGTTGCATGCACTCTATCCTTTCTAAACACCTTCACACAGAAGGTAGAGGTAAAAGTTAGTAGAAGTTCTTGCGTCTGTAAAATGTCGATGCGCGAAGCGTCGACTACCAGCCTCATGCGTTAGCAAAAGATATTGCCGAGAACTCGAGCAAATTCTGGTCATACGTAAAATCGCTAAGCCGTTCAAGGCTTGTATCCTGTCAGTCGTTGATCTGTCTGGTGTGGCAGTAGAAGATAGTAAAAGGGAGAGTAGTGCAAACATCCTGTAGATATCCCAGCGCATAGACTCTCGTATGGATGTCATAGTAATAAGCACTTGTGCCGTAGAGAAACAGTTGCAAGAGATGTAAGCAAATAAGACTCAAGATCCGGACGAATGCCAATTCAGTTGAACAAAGAGTACTTAACAGCACAGACGCCATACTATCATGAATCACATTTATCACGAATTTTTCAGACGGCGACAGTCCAAAGCGATGGAAAAATCGCGGTTGGCATCTAATTATACCAAGGGTAAAAGACCGAACCCGCCGTATTAGAGACCAATATCCTTAATATAGACTGAGCGAGGTGGCGCACACGGGACTTGCATTCGTGAGGACGACGGTTCAAACCCGTGTCCGGCCATCCTGATTTAGGTTTTCTGTGATTTCCCTAAATTGCTTCAGGCAGGTGCCGGGATGTTTCCATTGAAAGGGCACGACCGATATCCTTCTCTATCTTTCCCTAATCCGATGACACTGATAACCTCGCTGTCTGGTCTATGCCAGGAAATCAACCCCCCTTAATATCGACTATCTGCAGAATTTGAGAACATATTGTTTATTCGAATAAAACATATTTCCCTGAAATGAAAAAGCTAATGTCCAAGAATCAGTATGACTTTAGAAAGGATCGTTCGTGCGGAACTTAGCTTACCCTTTTCTGACATGATATCCCGCGAACCGTGGATCAACAGCAACTGGCAGATTCCATATTCCTAGACTTCCGGTAAGTGTTTTGCACAGTGCCCCACTGCGGTCTGTTAAAGAAGATACGAGCATACGGGTTAGGTACCCAGGTACGTGAGAAGCTCGAAGACTTCGTAAGACGCAGAAACTATACGTTCTCCTCTAGACAAATGTTCAGCAGAGCCAAGGACATCGTCGGGAGTGCCCCAGGAAAGTGAGATAGAAACGCCTTTACTTATGCACAAATAATGCTCTCACGGAAAAGGTGACCAGCAATCTGCGGCTGTTTTCTGATGATGCTGTGGCATACTGAATGATGCCGTCGCTGAGAGACAGTTGGAGGATACAGGCTAACATTGTCAAAATGTTTTGTTTGTGTGATGGAAAAATGTGGGCAACGGCCTTGCCGCAGTGGACGCACCAGTTCCCGTGAGATTACCGAAGTTAAGCGCTGTTGGATGTGGCCGGCACTTGGATGGTTGACCATCTAGCCGCCATGCGCTGTTGCCGTTTTCAGGGGTGCACTCAGCCTTGTGATGCCAATTGAGGAGCTACTCGACCGAATAGCAGCGGCCTCGGTCAAGAATACCATCATAACGACCGGGAGAGGGGTGTGCTGACCCCACGCCCCTCCAATCCGCATCCTCCTCTGAGGATGACACGGTGGTCGGATGGTCCCGGTAGGCCACTCGTGGCCTGAAGACGGAGTGAAGGAAAATGTAGAATATGCAGGTTAAAGTGTGTGAACAAGAAAAACAATTCCGCACTGATCGAATACAGCATTAGTAGTGTGCTGAATCACGTTCATTCATCATCCAGGCGTAACGTTGTAAAGCAGCATGAAATGGACCGTGCATGTAAGGATTGTAGTAGGGACAGCAAATGATTGACTGAAGACAAGTTTGGTGATGGAACAGGCCAGGGCAACATGTCGACACACCGTAGAGCATGTCGGGTTACAATAGCAGCATATGGGCGAGCATTATCCTGTTGGAAAACACTGCCGGGAATTCTGTTCATAAATGGCATCTCAACAGTACGAATCACCAGATTGACGTACAAATTTATACTCAGAGTGCGTGGTACTACCTCACGAGTGATCCTGCTGCCATGGCAAGCCACACAACAGGCAATAACTCTAGGCGCAGATTCAGGATGTCTACCACGCTGCAGATTGGTTGCTGGTCGTCAACTGGCTTTCTTCTAACCAACACACAGCCGTCATTGGCACCGATCAAGAGCAAACTTTCATTAGAATACACAACAGAGCTCTTCCCTGCTCTCCAATGAGCTTTTACTTGACAGCTGTGAAGTCTCATATTGGGGTGGTCTGCGGTCAGTGGAATGCACGCTACAGGGCGTCTCGGTCGGAACTGTCCTTGAAATAACCGATTTGTAACAGTTCATTGTGTCATTGTGGTGCCAGCTGCTTCCCAAATTACTGCTGCAGTTGCAGTATGGCGTGTCGGAGCCATACGCCAAACATGATGGTATTCGTTCTCGGTAGTGCTACTTGGCCATCCGGTACACCGTTCTCGTTGCGACCGTACATTCTTGTGACTATGCATCCGCAATTATATACAATGGCTGCATTCCTGCCAAGTCTTCCTGCAACACCGCAAGGAACATCCAGCTTCTCATAGTTCCGCTACACGAAATCTTTGAAACTCTGTGGGCTGTTGATGAAGTCGTCTTTGTCTGCTTAAGGGCATTTTTGACTAACATCAACTCACCACGTCCAGTCTCAAAGGTAAGAAAAACTCACGACTTCTGTAGCGTATATTTAGGGCAAACCTGATTTTTATCGTCATAGTGGCACTACTAGCGACACTCGTATGCGAGTGGCTCGAGATTGGAGCAAACATAATCTTTCAGATATTGAAACATGCCTACAAACTTTCGTTTCTGTTGCACAGCTCCTTCTTGATGCTGTGATTCTTTTCTCCCAGTGTGTGTAGATGTAGATGTACAAGTAGTTTACTGAATCAGAGGGGAGCGACGATGGAAGTGAGCTTATTCACAGCTACGTTTTATTTTGTTTCACGAAAGCTGTACCAGAAATAAAAGCTGTTACTGGATATTGGTACACCTTAGAGTAATGACTACAGAGGAAGATGACAGTTAGATGCATTCGACAACGAACGCTGGACAGAAACAGAGCTCACATCGCGTTGACAATGAGCAACTGTTATATGACCCCTCATTTTCTGAGGTCGCCTGTCAATGATATACGATTTATCCATTTAATACAAGGAAAACATAAATCATGTATAGAAACTCCTGCGTTTAACGTGGAAAGGACAGGTGATTGTAAAATTGTTTAAGGGCTGTGACTGGCATTCGCCTGAAGTGGAAACCACGGAAATCTTCAACAGCATGACCGTCCATACTGTCGCCAGTATCTTGACAATGCACTGCCTTATTCGGCTGTACCTAAAATGCAATGGTCTTATATTTGTACAAACTTGGAACAAGTTAGCTTAATGATGCAAAAAATAGTGGCATACCATTTGGTCTTTTCATACTTTCAGCTGCCCGCAATCACGCTCAGTTCAGAAGAGTTCATCACCAAGACCCCGCTGATGTTGGTGGACCACTGCTACATCTTCAAGTCTTCCGTTCTTCTCTGTGAGGTCCTGTGTCAGCCTTCTGCCAGGACGAGTGAGATATCGAGCTGAGGAAGACGGTGAGACGTTAGTATTACGCTCTTTGGGTGTATGACATTTTTTCAAAAAAACTGTTACTTTACTGACGAATGTTATAAAGTAATACGGCTATTTTACTCTAATTTTCTTAATTAATCTTTAATTTTATAGCATGCTTTATTTAAGACGTAGGAATTGTTGTTTTCTGAATTAATGTAGTCGTGCTACCTCTTTCAACTTTTTTTCTGAAGTGCACGAAAGATTGGCAGATGAACTCACTTGTCTCCGCAAGGATACTAATGACTTTGTAAATACTTCCTTTCAGTGAAGCACATTAGTAATTTCAGTTAATATCGTAATGGCCCGTGTCTACTGTTTGAAGACTGCGTCCACATCTTCTGCGCTTAATCCTCAGAAGAACTGAGTGTAAATAGGATTGGAATGCAACCACAGGCCACTGGCTGCTACACAGTCACGAAAGGATCCAGTTCACTTTGCTATATTCTTTTTTATTTATTCCATGTTAATTGTAAATTGTTAAATATTTTGTGTCTGTTACAAAGTCTCTAGGTTTTCCATTTCCATTTAGTGTGTCAGAGCTGTATTGTCATTCTAAACTGAATTTCAGGAGAGAGAGAGGAGTGCAACAGGACAGTGCACACTCTCCATCAAGTTTTGTTGCATTTTTGGATGTGAATATAAAGGAAACCAACTAGATATGATGATGATAAAGCCATTTGTGAAGAAGCAGAAATAGAATTACAGGGAAGATTAGATGAATGGCGCTCCAAGTTTAAAATGTACCAGCTGTCAATAAGCAAAAGCTAAACTGTAGAAATCATTATTAAGAGGATACCTGCCCTGGGCAGAGATATGCTAGACGGAGAGAAATGGAATGTGCGGAACCTTCCTAATTTGTGGGAAGTACAATATCAAGGAATGGAACTGCCAACTGGAAGTACAGTACACAGTAATAAGGCACAGCCAGGAGTTCGTTTGAGAGCCAAACAGGCCTTGTTTAAAACGTATCTCCAGTCGAATATGAAATGCAGCTTGGAGTGCTGTGTACGAGCATGACAGATGGCGTTTCTGTGATCAGACGTGTGGAAGACTAGACGAAATAAAATTATGAATGAAGCCGTGAGAGAAGTCAGTGACTGATAACTACACGGCTCAAGTGATTTGGACAAATGAAGACGGTGAAGGATAATCGCCTGCAAGACCAATATTTGGACAGAAATGTGCAGGAAAAATACCGGTTGGACGATCCAGAAAAAGACTGCTGGATCAGATTAATACGGCTCTGAATACTAGAACAACAATCCGGGAATGAACATCAAGACAAGAAGTATATTAAAATACCGCAAAATAGAGGAAAGTTGGCCACAAAAGCCCTACCAGTCTCGCTACAAGGCTACGATGTTGACTTAATTGAGTTTAATGCTTTTTGATCTCGTTACGTTCACTGTCAGTGTATTACATGCTGCCCAACTGCAAACATCCTTGATGCATTAACCAGAGTGTTCGATACCATCAGTCGATCTGACCAATGTCGTCATAACAAGCCCGCAAACGCAGCACAAACCAAATTTCAAAACGACGAGCAGTGAGACTGCTCGTTCAGATGACGCGGAAATACACTGCCTGATAAAAGAGTAGTACACCTGGAAGTATGAGTTTGACTTTGATCCGATAACGGTGTATGCCACATGGGGACAGTACGTGTAGTAATAACGGTTTCGACATCGTCCACCAAGAGATAGCGTAGTGGCGTAGCTATCAGTGCGCCATCTGTGTCTACCCTTTAGTAGGGAGTGCTCACATCTAGAAGGATCAGTGTGGTGCAAACGTGCAAAGCAAGCAGGCAATCATACCACGGAGACCCGCATCTCCTTCCGGTAGTCAAGTGAGCGAGTCCAAATGGAGTCGAATTGTGGCCTTACAGTCTGGGGTGCGATAAGCTAAAACTCTCATTCACCTTTGGTGTTTCTGGAGAGGATCCTAACCAACTCTCGGTTCCTGCAGAATGTTGTTAGACCCGTACTTTTGCCATTCTTGCAACAGGTTGGCGATGTGTTGTACCAATTGCGCGATGCTTGCCCACACACTATCCGTGAAACTCAGTAGACCATGCAAGGCGTGCAGCAACTTCCCTGGCCAGCAAGATCTCCAGGCTTATCTCCAGACGAGCACGTGTGGCATGTGAGAAGTGATTCGTGTGACTCGTCAACCAACAACTATTACTGAACTAAGTGAACAGGTCGAGCAGGCATGGCGTACCTTATCCCAGCATAGTATTTGCCATCTGCATGATCGACTGGATGCCAGAATCAGCGCATGCATTGCAACCCTTGGAGGCTACACCACGAACTAATATGGGTATTTCAGCGTGGGTCAATAACTGGTACTTCAAAACCGCTTGTACTACTGACCTGTAAATATAATCGTTTCATGCACTCCATATGCACTGTCGCAACAATAAATCATGAATGAACTAGAAAACTCTTAAAGAGTGTACAAATTTTTTTCCGGTATTGTATAAACTTCACATATGGAATCATAAAAATTCGTAATAAAAGATACAGAAGCTAATTGCACTAGACAACAGAAGATTAGCATTCTGAGTGGGAAGAAAATATAACAAGCACAAAATTACGAAAATAATAAAATACACAAAACGAAACAGCTAGAAAAACACGACGCAATGGTCGATTTTCAGGACGATAATAAATTGTAGCAAACCAATTGTAACATAACATTTTCAGTATTTTCCCAGTAAAGCAACACTTCTGAAACACCACCTCCCGCCACAACAAATGAATTTTAAATGTAACGATAGGATCCATTCAGCAAAATCTACAATGCGAGGAACAAATAAAGCAAAGGACGAAAATAAAGGTATAAAAGAAGGAGATGATATAAACGATTGATAGGGTAATATCACTGTAGCACAAATACAGAGCCTCTAACTCTCAAAGCGAGTTGTACGCCTGGAAAGAGTTTTATATTCGAAAAGAAAATATATTAATCAAGAATGCCAAAGTCACGTAAAATGTAGTTACTGATTTCGCTCGTTACTAGGTCAACCAAAGATAACGTTTAATGTATGACCGATTAGTAGCCACGGACGTACGTTACTAGACTGACAATACTGTGTCCAGTGTCAGTGATGTCACTTTGCACTCGCCGCCATATTATGATTCTAAGGAACGTGTAAACAACTGTATCGTTCTGACAAGACAGTCGTAAGAAATAGGTATGAACTGATATGACTACGTTTCCTTTAGAGTTTAGACATAATGGTCAATACAAGCGTCCCGTTGGGCTGCATTTTTTCGTACAACAGATGGAAGAGACAAGGAAAGGAAAATGTCTCAATGGCTGGTTAAGTGTATTTTCTTTTCTACTGTATGTAAGACTAAGTAATTACATCACAGTTTCTCTTACCCGAAGTGCCGCCAGTGTTTGAAGAGTTTATATACATATTACGGCTTTCAGCAAAACTAGTTTTAACATACATAGTTTAATAATGTGGTTTTAAGCAAAGCCATAGTTACTGTGTCAGTGCTTGGCACAATCGCTCATTAACATCGCTGGACCAGAGATGTAGATTGGTTCATGCGACAGGAGGCAGTCCGTGTATGTGGAGTGGAGAGAAAAGTTAGTTACTTCTGTACAGTCGCATGGTACGATTGACGCTCTCGACTTCGGTGGCTGGATAATCGTTTACGTGAGTCGCCTATGTTTCGGAAGTTACTGTATTGTATGGTACGGAGTGGGACGTCTTCCGGGTGGAAGCAGTATGACACGCACGTGGAACGTCGTGAGTCATAAGCGTATTTGTCCTTAAGCGGAGCTTTAGGAGCCTCCGTCGAGCATGGTTCATGTGTCCTCCATCGTCTACCATACCGACGCATCTTATACTGATGTGGACTCAACTTAACTCAGTCTTTTCATAATGAAGTGGACTCAACGTGACTCGGTATTTTCATAGTACATTCTGTACATTAATCCTTGATGGCAGTTTGTATATGCAGGGCAGTGCAAGTTATGGAAGCTTCCGATATGGATGCTGCCTTGTCAGACTAGAAAAACTACCAACTATAAGTGATTTTTTCGGGAATTTCTACCTGGATTTGCTCTCGTCGTAACGAACGACTATTGGTTTTTGATGTCTAGTTTGAGAGTAGTGGCTGTGAATTTGTGTTGCGTATTTGTGTAAGCCAATCAATTGAGTGATTCCTGTGGTACTTATGTTCCAGAGAAATTTGCTGCAATTTATTAAGAAAACAATCTTGTTCATGTGTACAAGGGGCACAAGGGTTGGTGCGGATAACCGAAAGTAATTGATGCCGATGTGCATAGATAGCTTCCTAACCAAATTTAGAGGAATTTCTGTAAGAGGTACTGCTTCTACGGAATTTTATCAGTTGTTTATGTATTCTAATGTAGCTATTCTCCTCTTGATTTTTTCTGGTGGCTTCAAGTATTAATTACGAGGTGACATTAAAGACACTTGTCAGCATCCAAAATATCTTAATCGTATTACTTTCACATGGTTGACTTATATTCATCTTTTCTACGAAAGTAAAATTCCTGTAAGATGATCGTTATGACTATCTGATGCAAAAATTCCAGTAGACTTCATTGTCTTTTTAACTAATTATGACGATTTTGTAGTAATGTATTGCTATTCCACAAAGGTTATTGCATTTCAAAGAATGAATGTTTTACTGTTTTCTTTTTTTAAAACGAATTGTTGTAACCTGGTTCTCTGTCTGTTCTTTTCCCTAATCAGCCACTGACAATAAGGTCTTGTCTCAGTACCGCTACAAAATTGATAGCAGAGAGCGTAGTTGAAAAGCAACGTAAGAAGGGTTGATGACCGGATTTCTAACGTAGGCCGGGCGGTGTAGTGGGTCTAGTCGAGCAGTGTCAGCTAAAGGAGCGTGCAATGTCACATAAACCACTTACCAAGCTACCGAACGCACTGCAAGGATGTTTGACCGTGTGCGGGGATTTATCGTGGGAGTCGATTGAGGAAGTTATTAGGATTTTGTATTACGTTGTAGAATTCCAACAGAAAGCTAGACGATAAGGTGTTCTTATTGTAACGAAGTGGGACACATAAATAGGGATTACGAGACAAGGAAAGGTGTGACCGTTGCTGCAAGAAAGAGGGGGTGAGCACAAAGTCATCAGCGGAGAAGACACTTGAGTTACGAAACGTACAATTTGTGTGTTGCATTATTAACTATGAACCTTCATGCTCTTTGATATATTCAGGGAGTGCCATTTCGGCGATACATGGTTATGTTCAAATAAGAGACTCTGAAAATGAGGGCAATGGATAGAAAGTAACGGACAATAACTGGTGTTAATTAGTCTAACATTCAAGATAACTAGTGTTGCTGAAGGTTAGGGTAAAAGATTTTCCTTGGAAGGTGAGAATGCGGGATGATGACAAGTTGGGAACCACTTGCATTTTAGGGACAGACGTTAGTGGTAGGATTGGTTTGGCAACCAACTGAGAGACCAGAAAGATTTCTTTCAAGTTCTGACCACAAGGAAGTTTTCCCTTTTGCAATCATAAGGACCGGTGTGTCACTGTGATAGAAAATAGTGGAGGCGTTTTAGGAGGAAAAGGGAAATAACAGGAGAGTTTAGGTGTACAGCAGGGGAACATGGGTCCCGAGATGCAGAAGGAAATGAAAAGCTTCTATTCGGAATTCTCGGGCGTGCTGACACAGACATTAGGGGTTGCTTCATTGGTGCAATATAATATTGAATTATCTGTTTGGAAGATCACCATATTTCTTGGCCTTTCCTGGGATATGGCATTAAAATCATGAATTGAACAAATACTGGTACAGAGACTAATTCAGCCATTCATGTCTCCATACACGGCTCCCATTTTCTTACCACCCAACTAAAATGGAAAATACCGACCAGTGATTGATTATCGGCAATTAAAATATCTCATGACCACATGCTAATGGTACAAAAAAGACGAAGAACAGCAGATCATACGATAACTGAATGTTTGTGGTAGATAACACGAAGACAAGACGTTGACTTGGGTCTGTATGTACAAATGCCGATTTAAGCGATCAACAAATAACACTTCAAAGATTACCTGAGGCACCCAAATTAACTGCAATGTTAGGAATGGATATGTTGGGTCTATTTAGCCAAGCACCAGCAGGTGACTATTATATGTTAACTATTATAGAACATTTTTGGCATTACATCGTACGGTTACCATTCCAAATGAATAAGCGTGTACCGTAGGACAAGCAATGATGTGTAACTGGTTACTGGAGTTTGTCGTCTTCAACACAATTTCTATTCAGGTCATTAACTCAATGTCAGAACTATCGAAACAACTATGTCATCTTTTACGAGACGGCTGGAGTGGCCGAGCGGTTCTAGGCACTGTAGTCTGGAACCGCACGACCGCTACGGTCGCAGGTTCGAATCCTGCCTCGGGCATGGATGTGTGTGATGTCTTAGGTTAGTTAGGTTTAAGTAGTTCTAAGTTCTAGGGGACTGATGACCTCAGAAGTTCAATCCCATAGTGCTCAGAGCCATTTGAATCATCTTTTACGAATCTGGGAAATAGGAACTAGTCCCCACAAGCTAATGGGAGGACTGCAGCATCGGTAAAATGTTAAGCTGTTACGTAAATAGTCATCTGGGTCGTTTACATATCATATGTCGTGGTTGCAGACAATGGAAAGATACATTCTAGCATTAGGCGTTTGCTATATGGGGTGGTTTGCGAAGGAAGACGTCATCACTTTTTGAAATTATTTCATCTGAAATGAGAAAACAGCGAACTGATTCAATATTTGCTCAAGCTTTAGGAGAAGTATGGAAGTGAGTGAAAAAGACCAATACTAAGGCACTTGAATGGCAAGAAACGATGGGACAGTCTACTGTTAAGTTGCTGGAATACAGAGTTGGTGCCGGCCCGTGTGGCCGAGCGGTTCTAGGCGCTTCCATCTGGAACCGCGCGACCGCTACGGTCGCAGGTTCGAATTCTGCCTCGGGCATGGTTTTTTGTGATGTCCTTAGGTTAGTTAGGTTTAAGTAGTTCTAAGTTATAGGGGACTGATTACCTCAGATGTTAAGTCCCATAGTGCTCACAGCCATTTGAACCATCACCGTCGTCGGCAGCCAATGTTTTGCTGCCACAGTATTCCGCTGTATCAGCACAAGTCACCGGCTGCTGCTAGCTACTACGGGCGACATTTGGACGTGTGTGCAAGCACCGAATTGTTGGTCAGTGGATAAACATCAGCTATCCCATACACAACGAATGGTAGATTGGTGAAACGAAGAAACTTATTGCACAATATCAAGGGTAGTATTAAAGCATAGAATTGTCATGGCTAGTCATTGTTAACTCCTACGAGGACTACCATTGTCCAACTGGTGCCTGTTAGACCTTTTAAAGGTGTTCTGGATGCTTTACCACAAGTGCCAGTACCACCGCCAACGAAGAAGGTAGCAAGCAAGAAGGGAAGAAAGGAAACAGACACTTGCGCGCAGGCCACACGTGAGATACCTTATGCTCTTAGCTCACGCCATCAAGTGTTGAGACTTACAGAGTATGTGACGCAGCTTTGAGGGGTATTATTTTATGTTCATATTCTTGCATTATATTGTTTGGGGTTGCTACATTTTTTTAGTTTTGTGTTTTTATTTCGATCTTTTATGTAATAACAGGCTTGGTAGGTAGCATGGTACGTATGTGGGCCGTAGGTAACTGAGTAAGTGTGTCGCTTATGTGTGTGACTCTGGTTTTTCTAACAGCAAGGGAGAGTGATGTGGATTCCACCGAGGAAAACTTTGATGTGTGCTGTAATTCTGAGGCTGCTCTGCATATCTTCAATGGGCGATTGGTGGAGGCACTGTGGAACGAGCAAGTCGAAAGAAGGAGATCATACATGCACAACTAGGATGACCTAGTCCAACAAAATAGCATGTTTGATACGGTTACTTACAAGTAAAGCAAATGCAGTAACATGTAAAAGGGAAATCCTGGTGCCTCAGCCTTATTTCTAAGAAATATCTTCATTTTACACCTGAAATAGTGATTATAAATGGTTACAAATGGACGACCCAAGGTATTACGAGACTGCAACGCAACATATTGTGTCATTTATTAATGGCACTACCTGCTATACATCAATATTTACTTTTCACCTTTCTGCTACTATTATTGGGGTCTTTGTAATAAATATCAGACAGCCCTCATTCTACCGGCCAGAATAAAAAACACAGAGCCTAATTTACCTAAACAACAAACTTGAAACCTGACCTTCTCCATTTGCTGAATGAACTTATAGATACGTTGAATTGATGAATTACCATTGAACAGATGTTCCACTAAGTGTGGCAATAACATCATAAGCAGTACAGTACAATCATAAGAACGAGTGACCCTGCTTAAGGTACCATTGTGGTTCGGACTTTGGGTAACGTGTATCTACCTCAAGCGCCAGCTACCAACGAAACCGATTACCCATGGCAAATAGCGTTTTCAGTTATTAAGCAGCCAACTATCGATGTGTTTTACGCTGAATAGTGGCAAGGAAAAGCAGAGGATATTGTACTTTTTAATGTCAGTTGTTGAAACACGTGTTAAAATTCTTGTCCATTTTAGGTGACGCCACATCGGAGACTTGTGAGTCAATGATGATGAAAGACATACCACAACGAGACCCCTGCCGGGAGTCGAACTCGGGTCTCCTGCGTGGTAGGTGGCAACGCGACCGCTACGCTACAGAGGCGTACATCTACTCTATAGACCAGGTGACGGCAAGTCTTGCGCTCTGCATGATACCGTCTCAGCAATGCTGTACCAATACCTATAATAATTGTTTGTTGCTCTTTTCTGTTGGCATTGTTATTAAAATAGCACTAATCACTTTTCCCATTTTTTATAGTGACGCTATGTTTCAAACCAATACAAATTTAACGAATGAAAACTATACTTTAAAAAAAAAATTATTTGAAAAGGAAAAATTTTACCACTGCTCCTATGGTTAGTGAAATTTCGGTTATTTTACTAGTTTATGGGTAAAAAAATAAAAAAAGCACATATTGCAGACGACAAGACGACACCAATCAATAAGGTAGCCGCGGGGTCTGAGGTGACTTGTCACGGGCCGCGCGGCTGCCCCCGTCGGAGGTTCGAGTCCCCCGTCGGGCTTGGGTGCGTGTGTTGTCCTAAGTGGAAGTTAGTTTAAGTTCGAATACGTAGTGCGTAAGCTTAGGGACCGAGGACCTCAGAAGCTTGGTCCCACAAGAATGTACCAAAAAATTCCAAATTTTCCAAACAACACCGAAAAATAGCTATTATTCAGAACTAAACTACCGGTTTCTGTACTAAGCGGTCAGTTTTTACCAGCCCTACCACTGCGCTCACATCGAGTTGGGGAAATGGTACTCAGCCGGCCGGTGTGGCCGTGCGGTTAAAGGCGCTTCAGTCTGGAACCGCGTGACCGCTACGGTCGCAGATTCGAATCCTGCCTCGGGCATGGATGTGTGTGTTGTTCTTAGGTTAGTTAGGTTTAATTAGATCTAAGTTCTATGCGACTGATGACCTCAGAAGTCGCATAGTGCTCAGAGCCATTTGAACCATTTTTTGAAAAACGGGGGAAGGTGTGGCGGGGGGCACCAAACGATAAAATTTGTCGAACCGGCCCTGCCGTCTTCATTCACGCATCATTTTTAAAACCTCATCTCCGCCACAGTGTGGCCTTATACGGGTTCCGGCTCCCGGAACCGGAAAACTATTGTTGGCACTCACAGCACCGACCAGCAATAACCGAGAGGCGTGAAAAGGCTCCGATGTGCTACAAGTGCACATTTACGTAAATCACATACTGGATGCTATAGAGGTGAAATGTCGGCAACTCAGAACGCTTGCACCAGATAATGAGCTACATGGAAAGTAAAGCGAATGTCACCCTCGCCTTACATGTCTCGATAGCAATAGGTGATGTACTAGCGCTAGTTGGAACTATCACCCGCTCAGCTAAACAGCCTTGTCACAACAGGCGCCTGCGGCTAGCAGGAGGCGCAGGGAGCTCGAGGAAAGGGCGCCGATGAAGCCACGCGTCCGGACAATGGGCGCAGTGATTGTGGCTTCCGGCGATTCGCGCCGCCTCGCCCAGCCACGCGAACGTGACGGACAGCGCGGCGCGGCGCGACGCGACTGGCTCAACATTGACCAATTTGAGACACGGCCGCTGCGATTGTCCTGCCGCCTGAAGGGCCGCCAATCTGAGGCCCATCTGCTAAGCGGGCGCGTGACGGCCGCTTCCTGCGACCCCACCCTCCTATCAAGAAGAAAACTGGACAGTTCAGTGTGTTGCAGCCGAGCGGGATGGCAGTGTAGCGGGGTGGCCACCTCTGACTAACGCTTTCGCTGCTACAGAGGTGCTCTTTGCATTCTGCGCTGAGGCGGTTTTTTTTTTACGACTGAACGGCTCGCCAAATGCTGGTGCCTGGGCTGAGACACGTCGCACAGGCCGATATGAAATACTTATCATCCGATTTTTCGATAACTGTTACGTAAAATTTTTGATTTTTGCTCATCTTACAATATGATATTTACACGCCATAAAAAACAGAGTTTTTGTTTCGTTGCCCGTCGAACTAACTGTGCAGCATAGAATTAAGTCAGACATTGCCCGAAATTTTAAAGACTTTGCAGAGCTAAAGACGCACTGCGTAAACTAATCGTATGGTTCATTTTAGCTCAAACATCGCAGGAATGAAATGTAGATGAGATAGCGAAACTTTATGTGAAGCTGAGAGAAGAAGAATATCTCATTTCATTCTCGAGTTATTGGGTTTTATAGCCGAAGGAGGGTCGTGCGCGATTGCCCATTCACGTCCTAGCCAATCGCGAATCATGTGGTCTCAACAATCGTCAAATCTCATAAACGATTCAAGATATAGATACGAAATGGTAGCATGCAATGAGGTTCATTTGTTATATGGTAAATACTCGAAATATTATGTTCAACGAGACATGGAAATAACCCGTCCGCAGCAGTGAGATGTCGGCCGCTCAGAACGCAGTCAGACGTCCACAGCACTGTAGGAAAACCCGAGCTGCTCAGGATAAGTGTCCATAACACCTACGGAAGGCATAGCAGGACTCGTATACACGCCTCATGGGTAAAGACGTATGAGGGGAAGCTTTGGGATGGGATCCGCAGTACCGCGTCGAGCGCACAGTACAGAACGAACACTCAGCAATATCATTCTTTATAATTCGGTACTTGCACACAGGAGATCGACGTTGTAGCTAGCAACAGCCGGTGACGTCTGCTGAGGCAGTGGAATGCTGTAGCACCAAAACATTGGCTGCCGACGACGGTGATCTTGCTGACGCTAGTCAGGGAGCACCTCTGCAGTGTATGGAGTATTGCTGCTCGGGTGACGTGCACTGCATGCAGCCCATTGTGGCTGACTGGAATGTCTAGGACCATCCAAGTCTCAGGCGATGGTACCAGCTGGGGAGGAGCCTCGTCTTCTTGGACCCATTTCGAATCTCAGAGTTATCGGTACTAGTTGATGACTCGTAGATTGGCGGCTTTGCCTAGCACACGACGTTGCTCGATGGCGCTGCCGCAGGTTGCCCACACATTCGACTCACGACTTGCACGGAGATTCCACTGGGCAAATGCAGGACACCGGTGGAGTACCACTACGGCTGATCTGGAAACATATAATATGACTTCTCTCCAATCAAAGGTGTCAGCAGTGGCTGAACATTGCCTAGAAAACGGGCATGAAATACAGTTTTAAAAACATGACCTTACTGGGATTTCGTTGTGAAAGAAGCGGTCGAAATTAAACAGCAACGGTTTTAACACATACCAGAACTACACACTTATTAGGGCATGGGAACGCGCTTTGGACATTGAGCGAAAGCAAAGACGTGTTCTTGACGATTGTAGGGGCGCGGGAGCGGCAGTTTTAAACATGGCGCCGACCGCTCGCGCCGTGTGACGTCACTCGGTCCCGCGGCGGAACGGAACAGCTAGGAGATGCCCAAATTGCCTTCGGACTTCTCTGGAAGGTTCCAGATGTTGCCATTACATCTGCACAAGCAGAACGTTGTTCTAGCTCCGGTAGTTAGTGATTTCAGCTCCTTATGACGTTGGCGGAGAAAGGTATCGGAAGCTCGAGTGTTTTATTCGAAATACGTGAGGTTTCGTTCCCGTTGGTTTGTATGAAGTTCATGCGGAGTAAGTCGTCTCTGTCTCACGCTCACGAGGAATGTGCTGGCTCACACAACGCGTTATACCTATTTCTGCGTAGTCATAAGTTTTAGTGACACACCCCGACCAACTCAAGAAAATAAAGTATTGGCGTATGACTTGTGCCGAAAGAGTTTCCTGCTTCATCTGTCAGCATATTTATTCTTCAGAAAATATTTCGTTTGCTGAAAGCTGACGAGGTACTAGTAGGCTGATGAAATTTGGCACCACAAATGATTATTTTTGTGCTTACGTGTACATTTCCTTAACGTTTATTAGTTTATCATTATCACCAGTCATTTGACAGAAAATTGCTGATTAATTTATATGTGTGGCAAAAGCATTCAGGGCATTAACTGTCATCATCAGTATTTCGTCAGACTTCAGTAGACGAAACATTAGCTGAAACAAAACTACACTGACGGGAAGTGTGGGTACACGACTCGCGTGCACTCTTTGTTTGATTACGCTTGTGAAATAATGTGACGGAAACTTTCGGTCGCACGCAGAGGCTCTAAAACAACACATAAAATCCGTAAGCGGTCCGCTGCGAGGTGTGGTTAACGAAACGTCCGTCATTAAAAGTAAAACCATTTTCGGGGCATATTATGGTCGCAGAATTTCGGGTAGTTGTTTTTCACGAATCGTAACTTTATAACGAGTGATCGGCAATTCGACATGTATTCTGGTCCACATGGACTTTCCTGCTTCCCATACTTTTTGTTTATAATCTTTTACGCCCTTTCTCATTGTGTTCCTCAAAGCATTTTTAACCATAATTTTTATCTAAGTTAGAGAGGCCTGCAATTTCGATAATACATGGTCCCGCTTGTCTGCTTTTGGTATTTGGCCATGTGCACACTTATCTTGTGATTAGAACCCCTTTTTATTGCTATTTTTGACTCTATAGAGATTTATTCGAAATTCTGTTACCGGCTATACGCAGTTAAGGCATTACTTCCCGTAATCAGCACACTGGACTCGCATTCGGGAGGCCGTCATCTTGTTCTTTCCCTATCTCTCGGGACATAACGAGGAACGTCATACGTCAGTCTACCATTCATTCAACTGACCACATATGCTGTCTAGCAAAATTTCTTTTTCATTACGGTATAATTCTCTCACTTCTAATATAATTTCGTAATGGATTATCGAAACAAAGTTGATAGCAACACGTAACGCTGAATTCTTTCAACTTAATCAAATTTTTTATCGTGTAAATACCATTTTCAGTATACACGAGACATATTTATAAAATACATCCGAAATGGTGGTTTAAGATCCGTATAAGATATCCATATTACGATCTCTTAAATCAGTTTAATTGATGAACCGATAATTTTCGGCCACTAACTGAGGATCTACAGCAACTGCAGAGCATAGCGGAATAAAATAATTTTCTTTGGCGACCAACTCATATGGCTAATTCGAATATTTTATGAGGTATGAACAAAGAAACAGTTACAAAATATTCATATTAAATTAAAAGACTTTTTGTCATTTTTTTCTGTTTTCCGCCTGTTCCTTAGTTGCGTAAATTCGTGGAGGTATTTACCGTCTACGCACATAATTAAAGACAGTTTTTATTGCCATACGCGTTTCGCTTCATTTATTTGGGAAGCATCTTCTGTGGTGATTTTCAGAGCTGTTAACTCACGTGTGTGGTCCTGGGGATGTATTCGTTGGCTTCCATACCGCAGCTGGACGATTTCTGGCGTTCTTCTACCCACATTTGCCACGTTGCATATATCACTTGCACTTTCTATTTCGTGATCAACATTTCTGCCATCGCCACGGATGATGCTTCCTAAGTAAATTAAGCGAAACGCATAGGGCAGTAAACAAACTGCCTTCAATTAGTTGCACAGACGAAGTAAAGTTTTTATTTATAAAAGCAACGTTTAATCAACAACCACTGGAAGACGAATGATCGTATTCTAATTTTCATAAAAATATGACGAATTTTACGCTAATAAGATGACAGGCAGGTTTGAGGATGTAATAGTGGATTCAAATATACTTGCTGTGGCATTAATATACACTCAAATTGTTGTGTCTAGACAAGACAGCCTAGACAAAATGAGAGGAAGCCGACAGGCACGCGCTAAGCCAAAGAGGGTGCGTGAGGTCTGAAACAGGATACGTAAATATAGCTATAAAGAAAAGTACGTAGCTTCTGTAATACTTAACTTCAATCCATCCTTTTGGTACATCTGGAGATTGTGGCGATACAAGTGAGACTCTTTAGATACATGCAATGTTACTAATGGCGCCTTGCTAGGTCGTAGCCATTGACTTAGCTGAAGGCTATTCTAACTATCTGCTCGGCAAAGGAGCGAGTCTTCGTCAGTGTAGTCGCTAGCAAAGTCGTCCGTACAACTGGGGCGAGTGCTAGTCCGTATCTCGAGACCTGCCTTGTGGTGGCGCTCGGTCTGCGATCACACAGTGGCGACACGCGGGACCGGCATGTACTAATGTACCGCGGCCGATTTAAAGCTACCACCTAGCAAGTGTGGTGTCTGACGGTGACACCACACAAATAAATTTAACTGAAAAACTTTTTAAATCAATACTAATATCAATGAAAATAGAGCTAGCCTTCTGGCATCTTAATTGTTCTATCATATACCCCACTGGCGATTAAAATTACTACACAACGAAGATGTGGCCGAGCGGTTCTAGGCGCTTCAGTCTGTAACCGCGCTGCTGCTACGGTCGCAGGTTCGAATCCTGCCTGGGGCATGGATGTGTGTGATGTTCTTAGGTTTAATTAGTTCTAAGTGTAGGGGACTGATGACCTCAGATGTTAAGTCCCATAATGCTTAGAGCCATTTGAACCATTTTTTTTTTAATTTTGCAAGTGCCCTTCTGCTGGGCTGAAGGCCCAGATATACTCGTCTGGTTGGCAGTGTTGTGACAAGAATTCCCTCTTGTTGCCAGATTCACCTGAAAAACGCTGTCCCAGATGATGTGTAGCAACGTGGCTCGTTATACAGCAGTTTGCGAATTTGAGGATGACGAGGCAGCAGTGCCTGCCCCTGTAACATCAAACTGGCGGCCCACTTGACCGACAGACGTGGTCCTCTCGAGCTGATGCTGCGATACAATAGAGAGATAGAGTTAACGCTGCTTGCTTGCCTGTTGTTGCTTAATGTTTGAGTGTCGGTATCATTCGGCTTTGGTTACATTCGGTTCCTTGGTAGCGCTAGGTACTTACAGTGTGTGTTATACTTCTGGATAGACCGTCTTTTGGTTTACGATATCCCGCCCCCCTCCCCTCGCTCCCCTTTCCCGCTCAACCACCAGTAAACGAATCTTTAAACTATTGTGCACAACTGTCTCTCGTACCATTTGTTGCTTGAAAATGAATGTGTGTTCAGACGACGAAATATTGGCGATGGTCGAGGATGGTTCCCGGCTTTATTCCCATAAGTTAGGATTTCAGTGAAGAAGTGGTCGTCAATAGTTACTTGTGTTACATGCACGTCAAGATGATAAACCCAATGGAGCCATCAGTCCAAGGATCTTACAAGATTTGTTTGTGATTTCATGAATGATGGTGTGTGCAAAATCTGTTGGAGGTGCTGGAAACCTAAGGGTGACAAATAAGTTATTAGAAGGGAAATGGTTTGGCAACTATTATCTCTGAACGTCGGAAAATGCTATGTTACTCGAGAGTAACGAAAGTTGTCTACATCTGTACTTATGGTAGAAGTTCACTCGCTCATGAGAGAACAATGCGTTCAAATGATCGATGTTGAAACATTAGTGCAACCCTTTTGAGCCACCTTAGTAAAAGCAATGTCTGCCATTCAAGAAATTCACAGTAACACCAACACTGGGAATGCACCATCTGATAATGAAACGCACGAACCCAACCGCACAAGAACTCTCACGGCAACGTAGCACATTTCTTGCTGGAATAGAACTAAGAAACATTCGGGAAGGCGACTCTGAGTTGAATTTGTGGTGTTATTTTCTTCGAGGTCAGTTGGTGAGTAATTTTGTTCAGGCCAACTATAATATGGGCATGGTTTAAAACAAATGAATCTTAGGTAGAAAAAATTTATGATGTTCATAGCAACTACTTTCACCACATTTTTGCAATTGGTACATCTAATATGTTTATTTTCTTCAGTTTTAAATACTTCTCCTAAATACATAGATTATAGACAGTAAATTCGAATACCGTAATTCAGTTTCTCGTGCTACAAAACGAAAATAACTTAATGTAAGGCTACCAAAGTAGCACCGCTCACTGCATTCCGGAAATTAAACAGCAGTAAAAGCAGAGTTTACAGTTATGTAAACATACAATAGAAGAAGAATGGGTAGCTCTGAGGGATGAAGTAGTGAAGGCAGCAGAGGATCAAGTAGGTAAAAATACGAGGGCTAGTAGAAATCCTTGGGTAACAGAAGAAATATTGAGTGTAATTGATGAAATGCAGTAAGTGAAGCAGGCAAAAAGGAATACAAACGTCTCAAAAATGAGATCGACAGGAAGTGCAAAATGGCTAAGCAGGGATGGCTAGAGGACAAATGTAAGGATGTAGAGGTTTATCTCACTAGGGGTAAGATAGATACTGTCTACAGGAAAATTAAAGAGACCTTTGGAGATAAGAGAACCACTTGTACGGATATGAAGAGTTCAGATGGAATCCCAGTTCTAAGCAAAGAACGGAAAGTAGAAAAATGGAAGGAGTATATAGAGGGTCTATACAAGGGCAATGTTCATGAGGACAATATTACGGAAATGGAAGAGGATGTAGATGAAGATAAAGTGGGAGATAAGATACTGCGTGAAGAGTTTGACAGAGCACTGAAAGACCTGAGTCGAAACAAGGCCCCGGGAGTAGACAACATTCCATTAGAACTACTGATGGCCTTGGGAGAGCCAGTCATGACAAAACTCTACCATCTGGTGAGCAAGATGTATGAAACAGGCGAAATACCCTCAGACTTCAAGAAGAATAAAATAATTCCAATCCCAAAGAAAGCAGGTGTTGACAGATGTGAAAATTACCGAACTATCAGTTTAATAAGTCACAGCTGCAAAGTACTAAAGCGAATTCTTTACAGACGAATGGAAAAACTGGTAGAAGCGGACCTCGGGGAAGATCAGTTTGGATTCCGTAGAAATGCTGGAATACGTGAGTCAATACTAACCTTACGACTTATCTTAGAAGAAAGATTAAGAAAAGGCAAACCTACGTTTCTAGCATTTGTAGACTTACAGAAAACTTTTGACAACGTTAACTGGAATACTCTCTTTCAAATTCTGAAGGTGGCAGGTGTAAAATACAGGGAGCGAAAGGCTATTTACAATTTGTACAGAAACCAGATGGCAGTTATAAGAGTCGAGGGGCATGAAAGGGAAGCAGTGGTTGGGAAAGGAGTGAGACAGGGTTATAGCCTCTCCCCGATGTTATTCAATCTGTATATTGAGCAAGCAGTAAAGGAAACAAAAGAAAAATTCGGAGTAGGTATTAAAATTCATGGAGAAGAAGTAAAAACTTTGAGGTTCGCCGATGACATTGTAATTCTGTCAGAGACAGCAAAGGACTTGGAAGAGCAGTTGAACGGAATGGACAGTGTCTTGAAAGGAGGATGTAAGATGAACATCAACATAAGCAAAACGAGGATAATGGAATGTAGTCAAATTAAATCGGGTGATGCTGAGGGAATTAGATTAGTAAATGAGACACTTAAAGTAGTAAAGGAATTTTGCTATTTAGGGAGTAAAATAACTGATGATGGTCGAAGTAGAGAGGATATAAAATGTGGACTGGCAATGCCAAGGAAATCGTTTGTGAAGAAGAGAAATTTGTTAACATCGAGTATAGATTTAAGTGTCAGGAAGTCGTTTCTGAAAGTTTTTGTATGGAGTGTAGCCATGTATGGAAGTGAAACATGGACCAAAACCAGTTTGGACAAGAAGAGAATAGAAGCTTTCGAAATGTGGTGCTACAGAAGAATGCTGAAGATAAGGTGGGTAGATCATGTAACTAATGAGGAGGTATTGAATATTATTGGGGAGAAGAGAAGTTTGTGGCACAACTTGACTAGAAGAAGGGATCGGTTTGTAGGACATGTTTTGAGGCATCAAGGGATAAGAAATTTAGCATTGGAGGGCAGCGTGGAGGGTAAAAATCGTAGAGGGTGACCAAGAGATGAATACACTAAGCAGATTCAGAAGGATGTAGGTTGCAGTAGGTACTGGGAGATGAAGAAGCTTGCACAGGATAGAGTAGCATGGAGAGCTGCATCAAACCAGTCTCAGTACTGAAGACCACAACAACAACAACAAAATGTCTTGTGTATGACTTGTTGAGCACGAAGATGATGTCCTGATTAGAAATATCGTTGTTTCGACATACGTAGAGTATCATCGGGTGCGACAGATATTTGTCATGCGTGCTTTGAAATACTGTCTGAAATTCAAGTTCTAGAGATAAAAAAGAAATAATAAAAAAAATTGTTTCTTATGGTTTTTTATCATCGCCAGAAAGCCAATGGTAAATATGGGCTCTCTATTTCATTACTGACTTATGTCTTATTGGATTCCAGATCATGATTTCCTATCACAATTCGTTACATTAATCGCTATTTATCGTGTCCCAAACTTAGTATCATGCTCATGGAAACGCCCTGGATGACAAAATGATCCCATAACTTAGCACCTAACGCCGAACTGACGTACAAACTACCGAATCCACCATTCTCACGACACCAGATTTCTGGTAAATTTCCACAAAGCAACTGTTTCACCACGGTTTATCTTAGTGCTCAGATGTTTTCCGATCATCTGCAGAGAGAAAAAGTATCCTCTGTTTCGTACAAGCGGCAGATGGCGATATCAATTATCTACATTTCCTAAAATATGGGATTTTTTTGTCAGTTCATGCATACAAACTGTATAGAAAAATGGTGCTGGAGATTGGATGTCTTACGTAAGCAATAAGAATAAAACCCATATCAATTGGATTGTAAAGCACAAGCTTCACTTCAAACGCTCTGAGAGCGGTTAACTACACTTCATACGAAGATATCAAGTGTCATGCTCCAGCACAACATAACGCTAAGCTCACAACCACATGAAGGTCCGAACACGTTCAAATTTGCCTGTAATCTAACATATATTTTTAAAACCCTCGAAGGCGGAATTCTTCAACAACGACGGGCGCTAAATTATCCTAAGGACAAACACACACACCCATGCCCGAGGGAGGACTCGAACCTCCGCCGGGACCAGCCGCACAGTCCATGACTCCAGCGCCCCTAGACCGCTCTGCTAATCCCGCGCGGCTCTCGATTATCCCCCATAAATGTTCAACGGGACTCACATCGGGTGACCTGGATGGGCAAACCATTAGCTCCAATTTTCTGTTCTTCACACTAATCGCTAACAACTGTGTCCCGGTGACATGGCGCATTGTTGTCCATAAAAATTCCATCGTCTTTTGGGAACATGAAAGGCTGCAAATGGTCTCCAAGTTGTGGAAAATAACAAATCCAGTTAATGATCGATTCAGCTGGACAAGAGGACGCAGTTCATTCCATGAATGGAGCCCCCACCAACTTGCACAGTGCCTTCTTGACAACTTGGGTCCATGGCTTCGTGGGGTCTGCTCCACACCCGAACCTTACCGTCAGCTCTTACAAACTGAAGTCACGGCCCATCTGACCGGGCCACGGATTTACAGTCACCTAGGGTGCAACCGATATGATGAAGAGCCCAGGCAAGGCGCTGCCGGCGATGTTGTGCTGTTAGTAAAGGCACTCGCGTCCCTCTTCTGCTGCAATGGCCCATTAACGCCAAATTTCGCCTCATTGTCCTCACGGATATGTTCGTTATACGTCCAACATTGATTTCTTGGTTATTTCACGCAGTGTTGCTTGTCTTTTCGCCCTGACAACTCTACTCAATGTTGTTGCTCTCGGTCGTTACGTAAAAGCCACTTTGTCCGTTTTGAGTGGCAATGCCTGAAATTTCATAATTTTTGTTCACTCTTAAGATTGCGGATGTCAGTATTTTGAATTCTCTAACTACTTCCGCCCCCCCATGTACCATGGACCTTGCCGTTGGTGGGGAGGCTTGCGTGCCTCAGCGATACAGATAGCCGTACCGTAGGTGCAACCACAACGGAGGGGTATCTGTTGAGTGGCCAGACAAACGTGTGGTTCCTGAAGAGGGGCAGCAGCCTTTTCAGTAGTTGCAAGGGCAACAGTCTGGATGATTGACTGATCTGGCCTTGTAACAGTAACCAAAACGGCCTTGCTGTGCTGGTACTGCGAACGGCTGAAAGCAAGGGGAAACTACAGCCGTAATTTTTCCCGAGGGCATGCAGCTTTACTGTATGATTAAATGATGATGGCGTCCACTTGGGTAAAATATTCCGGAGGTAAAATAGTCCCCCATTCGGATCTCCGGGCGGGGACTACTCAAGAGGATGTAGTTATCAGGAGAAAGAAAACTGGCGTTCTACGGATCGGAGCGTGGAATGTCAGATCCCTTAATCGCGCAGGTAGGTTAGAAAATTTAAAAAGGGAAATGGATAGGTTGAAGTTGGATATAGTGGGAATTAGTGAAGTTCGATGGCAGGAGGAACAAGACTTCCGGTCAGGTGACTACAGGTTATAAACACAAAATCAAATAGGGGTAATGCAGGAGTAGGTTTAATAATGAATAGGAAAATAGTAATGCGGGTAAGCTACTACAAACAGCATAGTGAACGCATTATTGTGGCCAAGATAGATACGAAGCCCACGCCTACTACAGTAGTACAAGTTTATATGCCAACTAGCTCTGCAGATGACGAAGAAATTGAAGAAATGTATGATGAAATAAAAGAAATTATTCAGATTGTGAAGGGATACGAAAATTTAATAGTCATGGGTGACTGGAATTCGAGTGTAGGAAAAGGGAGAGAAGGAAACATAGTAGGTGAATATGGATTGGGGGACAGAAATGAAAGAGGAAGCCGCCTGGTCGAATTTTGCACAGAGCACAACATAATCATAACTAACACTTGGTTTAAGAATCATGAAAGAAGGTTGTATACATGGAAGAACCCTGGAGATACTAAAAGGTATCAGATAGATTATATAATGGTAAGACAGAGATTTAGGAACCAGGTTATAAATTGTAAGACATTCCCAGGGGCAGATGTGGACTCTGACCACAATCTATTGGTTATGACCTGTAGATTAAAACTGAAGAAACTGCAAAAAGGTGGGAATTTAAGGAGATGGGACCTGGATAAACTAAAAGAACCAGAGGTTGTACAGAGATTCAGGGAGAGCATAAGGGAGCAATTGACAGGACTGGGGGAAATAAATACAGTAGAAGAAGAATGGATAGCTTTGAGGGATGAAGTAGTGAAGGCGGCAGAGGATCAAGTAGGTAAAAAGACGAGGGCTAGTAGAAATCCTTGGGTAACAGAAGAAATATTGAATTTCATTGATGAAAGGAGAAAATATAAAAATGCAGTAAGTGAAACAGGCAAAAAGGAATACAAACGTCTCAAAAATGAGATCGACAGGAAGTGCAAAATGGCTAAGCAGGGATGGCTAGAGGACAAATGTAAGGATGTAGAGGTTTATCTCACTAGGGGTAAGATAGATACTGCCTACAGGAAAATTAAAGAGACCTTTGGAGATAAGAGAACCACTTGTATGAATATCAAGAGCTCAGATGGAAACCCAGTTCTAAGCAAAGAAGGGAAAGCAGAAAGGTGGAAGGAGTATATAGAGGGTCTATACAAGGGCGATGTACTTGAGGACAATATTATGGAAATGGAAGAGGATGTAGATGAAGATGAAATGGGAGATATGATACTGCGTGAAGAGTTTGACAGAGCACTGAAAGACCTGAGTCGAAACAAGGCCCCCGGAGTAGACAATATTCCATTGGAACTACTGACGGCCTTGGGAGAGCCAGTCCTGACAAAACTCTACCATCTGGTGAGCAAGATGTATGAAACAGGCGAAATACCTTCAGACTTCAAGAAGAATATAATAATTCCAATCCCAAAGAAAGCAGGTGTTGACAGATGTGAAAATTACCGAACTATCAGCTTAATAAGTCACAGCTGCAAAATACTAACACGAATTCTTTACAGACGAATGGAAAAACTAGTAGAAACCAACCTCGGGGAAGATCAGTTTGGATTCCGTAGAAACACTGGAACACGTGAGGCAATACTGACCTTACGACTTATCTTAGAAGAAAGATTAAGGAAAGGCAAACCTACGTTTCTAGCATTTGTAGACTTAGAGAAAGCTTTTGACAATGTTGACTGGAATACTCTCTTTCAAATTCTAAAGGTGGCAGGGGTAAAATACAGGGAGCGAAAGGCTATTTACAATTTGTACAGAAACCAGATGGCAGTTATAAGAGTCGATTGACAAAAAAGGGAAGCAGTGGTTGGGAAGGGAGTAAGACAGGGTTGTAGCCTCTCCCCGATGTTGTTCAATCTGTATATTGAGCAAGCAGTAAAGGAAACAAAAGAAAAATTCGGAGTAGGTATTAAAATTCATGGAGAAGAAATAAAAACTTTGAGGTTCGCTGATGACATTGTAATTCTGTCAGAGACAGCAAAGGACTTGGAAGAGCAGTTGAATGGAATGGACAGTGTCTTGAAAGGAGGATATAAGATGAACATCAACAAAAGCAAAACAAGGATAATGGAATATAGTCTAATTAATTCGGGTGATGCTGAGGGAATTAGATTAGGAAATGAGGCACTTAAAGTAGTAAAGGAGTTTCGCTATTTGGGGAGCAAAATAACTGATGATGGTCGAAGTAGAGAGGATATAAAATGTAGGCTGGCAATGGCAAGGAAAGCGTTTCTGAAGATGAGAAATTTGTTAACATCGAGTATAGGTTTAAGTGTCAGGAAGTCATTTCTGAAAGTATTCGTATGGAGTGTAGCCATGTATGGAAGTGAAACATGGACGATAAATAGTTTGGACAAGAAGAGAATAGAAGCTTTCGAAATGTGGTGCTACAGAAGAATGCTGAAGATTAGATGGGTAGATCACATAACTAATGAGGAAGTATTGAATAGGATTGGGGAGAAGAGAAGTTTGTGGCACAACTTGACCAGAAGAAGGGATCGGTTGGTAGGACATGTTCTGAGGCATCAAGGGATCACCAATTTAGTATTGGAGGGCAGCGTGGAGGGTAAAAATCGTAGAGGGAGACCAAGAGATGAATACACTAAGCAGATTCAGAAGGATGTAGGTTGCAGTAGGTACTGGGAGATGAAAAAGCTTGCACAGGATAGAGTATCATGGAGAGCTGCATCAAACCAGTCTCAGGACTGAAGACCACAACAACAACAACATATGTATCACATTGGAACAACCGAAATAAAATGTTCAAACATACCTGAGTTCTGTATTATAATTTAAAAAACCTACCTGTTACCAACTGTTGTCTAAAATTGTGAGCCATATGTTTGTGACTATTACAGCGCCATCTGTCACAAAGCGAAATAAGTGGTCCAACTAAAACATTCATATTTCTTTACGTACTACGTGAATATGTAATATATAATAGGGGTTCCTATTTAAAAAACGCAGTTGATATCCGTTTGACCTATGGCAGCGCCATCTAGCTGGCTAACCATAGTGCCATCGGGTTTCCCCCTTCAAGCTAGACAAGTTTCGTTCTTTGTAGTTTTTTCGTTTCATGTTTATTTCGTGAGATATTTGGACCGGTCACGATCAATGGACCACCCTGCGTATACGAAGGACTAACCATAATGGTGATAGATAGTTGTATGTTACCTCAACAATTTTAACGTTTTAAACAAGCATCACATTGGTATGCTCCTGTTGGAGGGAAGATAAGCAACCAGGCCTGTTGAGTGGGTATCTTACCGCTGAGCGGCGAAATCGTGGAAATCCAAGTCACAGTGAATATTAGACTCTGCTGCACAACTTTCGCGCCCATAGTTTCCATAAGGCGAAGTACAAAATACATGTCGTTAGATCTACAAATGAATTGTGTACCATAATCATAAAGATAGCATGCAGCATTTCACTGCGCATATTTATAAGAGCCACTCGTGGCTGTCAGCATTCCCTAATATGAGTAATATGAACAAACGCAACTGTATTAAACCCACATATGTTCTCAGTGAATATGACGAAGAGCTTGAACATGATTTTTTACATTTTCCTGTGTTTACAGGAATTTTATGACTTGACTGCTTCTGTTTCAAACTCATTCATTAAAAAAAATTAAGTAGAGAAGTGAATCGAAGTTTGTCTCGGCTGTTCTGGATGAAGCAACTGATGCGTCCTCAGTACTTTGCTTACAGCTCTTAGTCGAGTCCATGAAATAATTTCAAGAATCATGAATATTCACACAGTTACAGTCTGAGGGACATTTGAATAGTTGGCAGTCTAGAGACTTTGGAATTGCAATGTTCGTTCTGCGTTACCGCTCAGTGACGGAATTCATTGCTACTGCAAGATATGTCATAAATCAAAGAATGCATAATGCTTCCCCTCATTTCAGGTCACCGATAAGAACCTCCCCTCTGTCTGAGGAAGTAGAAAAACGACTGCCGAAAGCGCCAGTGACACAGTAGGGTTCAGTGTCTCTTTTGGTGAAAACCATATATAATTGTCAGTTTTTCAAGAATATAGTAAATCCAGATGAATTCGACGAAGAAAAATTGCCTATTACTCACGGAATAATAAATCTCGAAACCAGGTCTCAATGTAGATGCAGTTCTATGCACTTTTGTAGATAGTTTCCATCTCACTGACAGTTTATCTGATATTTTAAACACCAGAGCATATGGCACTGGATAATGTGCGACAAAACTGATGATGCCTGAGAATCTTTGGAAACAAAACATAATGGACATGCAGTGCCAAAATGTTGATGAATCGTTAACTGAATATCCAAGGAAAAATAACTGCTGTCGAAGGAAGTATGGAAGAATTAAACGTAAATTTCACACACTCGTGTACCAATTATAGAGACTTTCTGTTATCCTTTGAATTTTTACATGTAAGCTTCTTTGATCATTACAAGTAACGTTACCCGTGACATGCATCACAATCACTAGAGAAATATGGATTTTTGTTTTCTCCTGTTTAAGATGATTTGTTGAATTTTATTGTGAAATTTGCTTGAGCCTCACCACTCATGCGAAAAACAACTTGTCCTTTTCTCACTTGATATCTTGCGAACAGTGGTTGAAAGACGAGAGGCAGATTCCTTATTCTTAGATTCCCGAAAAACTTTTGACAAATCACCGCACTACAGACTGTTGACGAAGGTACGAGCATACGGAAAGAAATCACATATATATAGGTGCCACGAAGAACACTTAAGTAACAGAACCCAGTATGTCGTCATCGATAGCGAGAGTTCGTCAGAGACAATGGTATCGCCAGGAGTGCCATAGGGAAGTGTAACAAAACTGCTTTTATTCGCTATATACATAACGATCTAGCGGACACTGTGAGCAGCAGCCTCCGGCTCTTCGATAATAATGTTGATGTCTAAGGGAAATTGTCGTCGTGGAGTGACTGTAGGAGGATACAAGATGACCTAGACAAAACTGTCAGTGTTGTGAATGACGGCTAGCTTTAAACGTAGAAAAATAAAAGTATAGCGTGTTGTTGTTGTTGTTCTTGTGGTCTTCGGTCCTGAGACTGGTTTGATGCAGCTCTCCATGCTACTCTATCCTGTACAAGCTTCTTCATCTCCCAGTACCTACTGCAACCTACATCCTTCTGAATCTGCTTAGTTTACTCACCTCTTGGTCTCCCTCTACGAATTTTACCCTCCACGCTGCCCTCCAGTACTAAATTGGTGATCCCTTGATGCCTCAGAACATGTCCTACCAACCGATCCCGTCTTCTAGTCAAGTTGTGCCACAAACTCCTCCACAATTCATTCAATACCTCCTCATTAGTTATGTGATCTACCCATCTAATCTTCAGCATTCTTCTGCAACACGACATTTCGAAAACTTCTATTCTCATCTTCTCCAAACTATTTATCGTCCATGTTTCACTTCCATACATGGCTACACTCCATACAAAAACTTTCAGAAACAATTTCCTTACACTTAAATCTGTACTCGATGTTAACAAATTTCTGTTCTTCAGAAACGCTTTCCTTGTCATTGCCAGTTTACATTATATGTCCTCTTTACTTCGGCCATCATCAGTTAATTTGCTCCCCAAATAGCAAAACTCCCTTACCACCTTTCAGGATCATTTCTGAAATACTTATGTTACCCGTGGATAAAGGAAATGCAACTGTACTGCTTCCATTATCAGAGTAAAATCACAAAACATACGACCTACTCGAGGACCCAGCAATCAGAAAACTGAAGGGAGACCCGACCAACCGGGTGAAAAAAACTGTTGAGCTTCTACGCCAGTGCCTGGCGAAGGAAATCGTCAAGAAGCTCCGACCTCGAGCTGCTGCAGCCCCAAGGCTCTATGGGTTACCAGAAAAAGGATATTCCTTTGCGCCATATCGTCAGCAACATAGGCGCTCCAGCGTATCAGATATTCAAATATTTTACGGTGAAATTAAGCCCTCACGTCGGGAAATGTCAGGAATTCTGTACATTTCATTCAACGGCTGCGGGAGCTGCGCCTCCGTAAGCAGGACCTCATTGTGAGCTTCGATGTGGTCCCACTTTTCGCCAGAGTGCCGCTGAACGACTGTCTTGATTAGAGAGAAATTCAACCCGACAACGACTAATCTTTTCCATTTTGTCCTCACATCAACACTCTTTCTCTTCGATGGAAACTATTACGAACAATCGGATGGTGTTGCCATGGGGTGTCCCCTGTCACCGGTAGTAGCAAACTTGTTTATGGAGGACTTCGAAGAGAAAGCACTGGAAATTGCAGCACTGAAGCCTATGTGCTTCTACAGATATGTTGATGACATATTTGTGATATGGCCGCATGGAAGAGAAAAACTTCAAGAGCTTCTCCAACATCTGAATTCTCTGCATCCTAACATCAAATTCACCATGGAGGTGGAAGAGAATGGTGAACTCCCGTTTCTGGACGTCCTAGTCAAGTACAAAGCGGATGGCACCTTGGGACACAGTGTATACAGGAAAGAAACCCACACTGATCTGTATCTTCACGCTACCAGCTGCCATCATCCTTCACAGCGTTAGGATGTACTCCAAACACTGGTATACAGGGCTCGCGCAATATCGGATGAAGAAAGCCTACAAGCAGAACTTAACCACCTTAAGGACGTTTTCAAGAAGAACGGATATAACGACAGTCAAATTCGACGTGCTTTCAGCCAGAATGCACAAGCCCAGCAGAGAGAGGACGAGGAGGACGAGAAGACAATGGCGTGCCTGCCTTAGGGAGGCAAAGTATCCAACAAAATCGGCAGAATTCTGGCTCGGTGTAACATAAACTGTGTCTTCCGCCCACCTCCGAAAACACCTGCCCTGCTACGTACAGTATAAGATGACCTGAGGCTCCGCAAACCGGGTGTTTACCGTATTCTGTGTAAATGCGGTAAGGCATACATCAGGCAAACTGTACGGACAATCGAAGAAAGATGCCAGGAACAGAGAAAGCACACTGAACAGAAGCAGCCTACAAAATCTGCGGTTACGGAACATTACATGGATGATGGAGATACTATGGAGTACGCGAAAACGGAAGTTTTACGGCAGGCCTCGTCTTTTTGAAACTGTATTATGAAGGAGGCGATTGAAATACGTGTAGCTGATGGGCTGATCAACAGAGACGCTGGGTTCAACCTCAGCAAAGCCTGGGACCCAGCACTCAGCCAATTAAAAGCACAGCGCCGACCCAAAGCGACGTCCGCGCCCGACGAAGGCCACAGGAAATCTGACGGTCCACGGTTTGCATCCAGCAGCCAGCAGCCCTCCCCTCCCCACCATCCCTCCACGCAGGGCCGCGTCCGGCATGACGCGGGGGAAGGGGAGGGGAGTTATTAGAATATAAAGGGGAGGAGATTCAGCAGAGACGCTCAGTCTGCAGGTATTACCTGAAGATGACGGCAAGGAACGCTGCGAAATATTGTGGTTTGAAAACGACTGCACCCGGCTGAAGACCTGGGAACAGTACAAACAGGAATGTAGTCTTCCGCCCTTTCTGTTGAATCTATTAATAGAAAAGGTAATGATGAAAATAAAAGAACGGTTCAAGTGTGGGATTCAAATCCAGGTGGATGGATATCAAAGATAAGATTCAATGATGATATTGCTGTTCTCAGTGAATGTGAAGAAGAATTGCAGAATATGTAGAATGGAATGAACAATCGAATGAGTACAGAATATGGATCGAGAGTAAATCGAAGAAATAAAGAAGTTATGAGGAGTATCAGATATGAGAAAAGCGAGTAACTTGGGGATCATGAAGTAGCCATAGTTAAGTACTTCTTCTATACAGCAAACAAATTAACCCATAATGGACGGAGGAAGCAAGACATTAGAAGTTAACTAGCACTGGCAGAATTGGCATTCCTGGCGACGAAGGTTTACTACTACCAAGTATAGATTTTACTAATACTTGCAAGATTGTATATTTGTAACACAGAATTGTATGGCAGTGAAACATAGACTGTGGGTATGCAATGAATATATTCAGAATAACGGATTATTGATTGTGTAGTAACAATGGAAAAATGAAATAACAGATATACCCGGATCAGAATAACATAGTGATGGACGGCACGCTGTTTACAGGGTTGCTACCATAGCAACAGCCGATCAGAGAAAGCGCTTGGTTGCGCCTCCTGCTCTGTTCACCGCTGACGAAACTCTGCTGCAGCAGGTAGCGGCTACTGTTGCCGCTTGTAAACGGCGCTCACGGCCGGTAACATAAACAGTTGTGGCCCGTTTCTTCGTGTGCTTGTTTGTCTGTGCAGCGAATTTATTTTGAGCTACCGCATGTCTTAAGCTTCTAGTGGAAGTTCGCAAAACGGTGTGGTTGCCAAAGGCAAGTTCAGCTACCTGCCCATATTTTTCGTGGGTGCTCGTTGCGGGAAAACTTCTAGAAGGAGAGAAACAATGATGGGACCCATATTACTTGGCTAGAAGGTAGTCCAAAAAACTGTAGATACTTTGATGATAATAAAACACTGTCGTCGAACTTTGTAAGGAGAAAAACTGAGGACACTCGGTAAAAAGAGAAGGACAGAGCCACGGCTAACAAACTGGGATGTTTTCGAGCAAGATGCTATTCGTCGCCACAAACAGGGTATATGGGTATCACGAAAAAATTGCACATCCAACTATTTACAAAAAGAAGAAACAGTTCGTTACCCTTCGCGAGGCAGAGTTATTCAGTGGCAGCAAGACTTCTTTGTTAATGGGTATCAGAGGCCTGACAAAAATTTATAGTAGAGAAAAGTGACTTCGCAGCGTGGCACTGTCGGTTTGAAGACATTGTGTGGTCGAATAAACTTAGTCATTCCGTTATGAAAGACGGAACACATGATAGCATACGTGGAAGTTCTGCTGTTCTCGTGGGAATAGGCATAAGAATTATCGTCTGGGATGCTGGAACTGCATCTGGTTTCGTACCTAACTGTTTCCATCATTACAAATCGAGGAAAACAAGCGGCTACCACGAGGAGATGAACCACGACAGTGTTATGAAGTGGTTCGAGGGGAAACTACTGGAAAACTTAAATCAGCCGTCTGTCATTGTAATGGATAACCCCCAAACTACTGAGTTATTAAAGATGCAACTCCGACGATGGTCATGAAACAGGTCGACATTGTTGAACGGTTGAAACGTCACTGCCACTTCAACGTCATCGAAATTATATAGGCACTGGTTATACGGAAAACATTGTTGTATCCCTATAAATTTCAGTGACTCTTCTTTAGACCAGAACTGAGAAAACGACAGTGCTGAGCAAGAAAGTGATTCTCAACTGAGTGGCATTTACCCATTGCCAAAATACGTCTTTATTTTTGAGTTCGTGTTTCATATTTTTGAGTGAGTGGTGTGCACTGCAATTGCACAGGAAATCCCATATCATAATTAAGGACTGCTGCTCAGCAAAGGTATGACACTCCACACACTTATTACAGTGATTGGTAAATACACAAACAGATTATATTATTTTAATGTTGTTAATTACGTAATAGGAACACGGTATCATTTTATACATTGGAGTGCGTTTGTTAAGCCACAAGGATATTAAGTTCCTGTAAAGTGAACTGAATACTGCACTTCAAAATGCGGCATAAGAAGGTAGTCCAATAAGGAACCTTACATCTGTTGCTGCTACAGCCATACTGAGTCCGAACGGACCGGTGAACCGACAACATTGTCACCTTCCACGCTCAACTGTGCTTCACTGTTAACCATTTTGTTATTCAGATCCAGGTACAGAATACTATCCATGAGTACAATGAGGTTTGTGTTCTTCAAAAATATTAAATTTAATGTAAAGACATTTCTTCATAGAAAGTAGATTAAGATAAAATGAAAGAAGTAGCTGTAAGTCGGTTGAATAAAATAACGTATATGGAACGTATTACAAACACACATTAAGTAACAGCCGATATAACGTTAGTCAGACCGCAAGAGTAAGGTAACGTGGGCCAATCGGAAACTGTCGGTTTGGTGTGCAATACTTCATAATGCGGTGCACCTGAAGTGCAACGGCCGCCGTGAAACACGTGGAATAGCAGTGGGAAACTGCTTTCTCACTCACCACCACGGAATGGTAGGCAACAGCTGCTACGTCACACGTTACACGGTCACATGCGGCAGTGCCAGGCAGATTGGCTACCATAGTTTTGCCTAGCAGCAGACTCGGCGTCAGATATCTGAGCTAGGTGATCACAGCAGTGCACTTATTTTGTGTTTATAATGTCAGTGTTTTCGTCAGCCAGAGGTCATTATGAAAACAAGAATAGGTCATGGTGATTCAGTGGATTGGAGGAAGGCAGGTGGCAAATGCAGCAAGGTGGCGGAAGTCAATATGTGTCGGACCCCATTTTTGCGGGTGTAGTGCAGCGACTTGACGTGGCTTGGGCTCAACAAGTTGCTGAAAGTGTCCTGCGGAAATATGGAGCCACGCTGCCTCTGTAGCCATCCATAAATGCGAAACTGTAGCCGGCACAGGATTTTGTGCACTAACTGACCTCTCGATTGTGTCTCATAAATGTTCAGTGGGATTCACGTCGGGCAATGTCATTCGCTCGAGTTGTCCAGGATGTTATTCAAACAAATCGAGAATAGCTGTGGCCCGGTCACATGGCGCATTGTCATCCAGAAAAATTCCATCGTTGAGTGGGAACATGAAGTCCATAAATGGTTGCAAATGGTCTCCAAGCGTTCGAACATAAACATTTCCAGTCAGTGGTAGGTTCAGTTGGGCTAGAGGATCCAGTCCATTCCATATAAACATAGCCCACACCATTTTGAGTCCATGGCTCCTAGGGATCTGCGCCACACTCGAACGCCATCATCAGTTCTTACCGACTGAAATCGGGACTCATCTGACCGCGCCACGGTTTTCCAATCGTCTAAGTTCCAACCAATATGGTCACGAGTGCAGGAGAAGCACTACAGACGATGTTGTGATGTTAGCAAAGGCACTAGCGTCGGTCGTCTGCTGCCGTAGAGCATTAACGCCAAATTTCGGCGCACTGTCTTAATAGCTACGTTCGTCGCACGTCGTACACTGATTTCAGTGACTATTTTGTGTACTGTTGCTTGTCTGTTGGTACTGACAACTCTATGCAAACACCAGTACATCTTGGTCGTTAAGTGAAGGCCGTCTGCCATTGCGTTTTCCGTGGTGACAGTTAATGTCTGAAATTTATTATTCTCGGCACGCTCTTGACACTGCGCTGTGAAATTTCCGAAATGGCACGTCCCATGCATCTATCTCCACCATTCCGCATTGTTAGTCTGTGAATACCCGTCGTACGGTTATAATCATGTCGGAAATCATTTAACATGAATCACCTGAATATAAATAACAGCTCTGTGAAAGCACTGTCCTTTTATACTTCGTGTACATGAAATTACAGCCATCTGCGTGTCTGCGTATTGCTATTCTGTGACCAATGTGACCTCAGTATATAGGCCATTGTTGCTAAGCGAACAAGTTTCATTTAATGAAATGATGAATTTAACGCTGCGAGGAAGAAAAATAGCGACAGGGCACTTGCAGATCAATTGCAGCAGTGTAATATGCAATCTAAATAGTAAATTTGACGTATAATGTGGGAATATGAAAGCTAGTTTTGATGCTGCAATCGCAGAGATTGTGGGAAAACTGGATAGTTTGAACATGAAAGTGTATGGAACGAAAATGTTATTATAAGATTTGGTGCAAATGGGATAGTAATCAGCATAAAAAATTTATTTCGCGGTATCTCCAATGCAGGAACGGAGTAACACACTCACAGAGTGATGTTCCTAAGGTTGCGATTAAGGATTTTCCTCCTGATACACAAAAATTCAGTCACGCTACAACGAGATAAAATCTTATGTGGAAAAGATCTCAAGCTCAGGTGACGAATTTCGACGAATAATGGAGGAGACAAAGCAGTGATGTTGTAAAACGCCCCACTACGTAAGCTAATTTACAACTATGGTGTCCGACAGTTAGTATTGATTTTCTCTACAATTCCGAGTTTATGTGTAAGATAACAAGTACCACCCTAAAAGACTTCCTTGTTTCCTGCATCGATACTTTCATCATTGGGATGAGGAATGAGATCATTCACAAATTTGTTAGATTAGATAATATTAGATCACTTTTTAGTGATCCAGATCAGATTGTGGAACTTCTTTATTTTTCGCCGGACTAAAGTGCCGTCTGAACATTGTGAAAGAGAAATGAGGACAAGTGCCGGTGTGCTGTTGCCTGTTACTGACTTTGGTGTTGGATGTATGTGTTCTTTTTTTTGTTCTGGCTTTCGGATCATACTGCTTAAGCAAATTGAGTTAGCTGTCCGGAGGTTGCGTAACACGGCGTGGTGCACAGCCGGAGAGTAGAGGCCTGTGGGCGTCTGGCGCTGATGGAGGAGGCTAAAATACCGTCGTTCCTCCGGAGCGGGTCCGTTTTGTACACAGTATACACTCGGAAGTTGTCTCGGAGACATTCTATTGATTTAGATATTTTACAAGAAAACGAAAAGAAGGTTGTGGTTATGTACAGTCTTTTTTTATGATTCGGATATCGTTTACTGTTACTCCCGTTCCACAGTAAGTAGTTATGCATGTTCGAACCCGAGGTGTGTTTGGGGGCAACCCAGTCAGGGTTGCTGTCCAGCGAGTGCAGCAAGGTACAGAATCCCTGCTGTTTTTGTGTGGCATTATTTGGAGCCGCTGTACGCCGCTGGTGGTCATGGAAGGCGTCGTAACGGCTCTACGATACGTGAATTCCATCCTCCGACCGGTAGTGCAACCTTATCGGCAGCATATTGGCGAGGCATTCGTCTTCATGTAAAACAATTCGGACCCCCATCGTATACATCTTGTGAATGGCTTCCTTCAGGATAACGACATCGCTCGACTAGAGTGGCCAGCATGTTCTTCAGACATGAACCATGTCAGAAAGGCATGCGATAGATTGTAAAGGGCTGTTTATGGACGACGTGACACACCAACCATTCAACAAACTTCAAGCAAAATACAGAGTTTACAAGAGTCGCACCTGTAGAACTTGTCAGGCATTAGGCTTTAAATGAGCAGATATTACTGCAGAAAAATTTACCGGATGCAAGCTCTATACAGTTTGAACAATTTGCTCAGCTTTCCTATATTAGACAATGTTGTTGCAATGATGAACTTGCTGCACATTGTAAAACTGCAAAAGCTTTGTTAGGGCTATGTTTCTTAAGTGGATCCCTAACTTAGCATCTCCTCCTACTTTCAACAGCTCCCTCAGCATCTACTTTGCCAAATACGAAGTTAAGCTACAATCTGCTAAATCTGATCACACTGTCCCAGTCTGTCCCAACCAAACCCCCGTTCACCACATTTCCCTCCATTCAGCTGCCGCCACTGAAGAAATAATTAAGTTCATGAAAATCTCCTCCAAAACATCCATCCATTCCAACGTCGACACCCCTTGCTGCCCACTTCATCTTTCATCCCAACTCCCAGGCTACCTACTCCCACAACAAGGTCCACTTCATCTGCAGCCGCCTCGACACACTTGTCTAAGCTTCTTCCAGTCCTCATATACACAAAGGAATCTTACTCCTTATAATTGTGCTACGACACCACAAAACCCTGTACTAGTACAACTGCTCCCTTCCCACCTTTAAATGCCTTTAAATCCGTACCCTATTGCAAAACAACATCCATACGTTTATACTTAATGAAACATTCCTTCAAACCTATTATCTCAAGCTCTCATTATATCCTCCACCACCCAGATAACCCCCTCGTCATGGCAGAGGTGGCGTTGCAATTGGCCACCACAAGAACATTCCTTTTCAGGCAAAATCCTTATACAATACACCCACACTTTATCCTTATCCACTTCTCCCAAACCCTAACTTTTAACTGTGCCACCATGAATATCTGATCTGATCACCCTATCCTCTATGACATCCTCATCCATACAGTCCATGACTTTTCTAGCTATACTATAGCCACTGACCTCGGCATCTATACAAGATGCGCCAAAGAACTGCAGTGGTGGCATCAGTCATCGACACCCAGTGAGGTGACGTTGTTCCCATTCCATGCCACTCCCATGCTGAAATCAACATCACCCCTGATGTCATCTTAACATCTCCCAACATTCTCGGACGTCTCAGTGCAGAATTCTTTGATCCGATTGATGGTGGCCATCTACTTGTACTCCTAACCATCTCCTGCATACAACCTCGCCCTAGCCCATTCCATCCCAATCTTTGTCTAAGAGTTATCCAAGACTCTTCCAGCACAAACTGTGGTACCTAGTGGGACTCTACAGAAATCGAGATTGGAAGCCACACCCTGATGGTCTAACGACCTAACAATATCCCCCGTATACCCTAATTGTCCCCCCCCCCCCCCCTAGTGGCCTACTCCTCTTCTGAGAATTCCATCATATGTGCCACTTCTCATTGGTGACTTGTCACTCAGATACACTCACATGCTACTGGCAGGTACAGAGACACATTATAAATTTGTTAAATGCTTAAAAAACGCAGGTTATGGTGCCAGACGTCCACCAGACCCAACACTACACTCACTACTGACTCTTCCAAGTTCTCGAAACCATTGCATCGACTCACTGGCAATGACCCCATACCTCCCTACTCGCTTCTTCACAACAAACATCTCTTACCTGACACCCTGATAATATCGAACCATTCTGCATCCTATTGGTCCAACATTTTCTCCGTCTCTAATGGCTCTGAGCACTATGGGACTTAACATCTGAGGTCATCTAGAACTTAGAACTAATTAAACCTAACTAACCTAAGGACATCACACACATCCATGCCCGAGGCAGGATTCGAACCTGCGACCCTAGCAGTCACGTGGTTCCAGACTGAAGCGCCTAGAACCGCTCTGCTACCAATGGCCGGTTCTGTCTCTGATGACCCTAATTTTGATTACTCACTTTTCTGTACTATCTACTAACGTACACTCCTGGCTCATAGCTATCAGTACTTGGACGATACACCATAAACAGAATTTAATACACCACTGAAAGCACATGACATAAAACAAGTACTCCACAAAAAGTGCAACATTTCCACCAATCATGACTGCATTACTTATCGCTCTCTACTTCGTAGTCACCCTTGCAATGCTTTACACCCCTACCCTCTCCATAGGTTACTACCCTTACCAATGGAAAATCTCCAAAATCCTCTTTATCCCGGAACAACACAAACCTCCTACTGACACCTTCACTTACCAATCCATCTGACTCAATTCAGTGTTTAGCATAGTCCTTCAATCCATCCCCTCCCATTGCATTCATCAACAGCTTAACCAGCACCCACTCCTACCTCTTAACCAGCGTAGTATCTGTAAATATTTGTCCTCTGATGACCAGCTCCTTCACCTTACTTATCTCCTGTTGCAGTAGCTGAACTCCAATAAATCAGCTTGGAAAAGCCTACGGTCGTATATATGGTCTTTTCTTCATGATTCTGATTGGTTTTCCGTGGCCCACCACGAATTCCTTTCCTGTACCAAATGTTTCATCATAGACTAACACTTGTTCATACACCTGAAGTATTTGCTATAAGTATTCCAATCTCTGTCTTCCCCTACAGTTAGCTGTAGTACCATGAAAGTTATTCCCTGATGTCTTAATACATATCCTATTATCCTGTCGCTTTTTCTTGGCAGTGTGCTCCATATATTTGCCTCTGTGACGATTCTGCAGAGAACGTCCTCATTCCTTTTCACTCGCCTAATTTTCAGCACTCTTCTGTGGCGTCACATCTCAAATGCTTCAATTCTCTTCTGTTCCTGTTTCCCAAAAGTTCATATCTCACCACTATACAATGATGAGCTCCAAACGTACATTTTTAGACATTTGTTCCTCAAAATAAGTCCTATGTTTGACACTCTTGGTCAGGAATGCCTGTGCTTGTCTGCTTGTTATGTCCTCCTTGCTCCGTCCGTAACAGGTTATTTTTCTGCACAGGTAGCAAAATTCCTTTACTTCATTTACTTCGTGATGACCAATCCTGATATTAAGTTTCTCGCTGTTCTCATTTCTACTAGTCCTCAATGCTTTCGCCTTTCTTCGATTCACTCTCTGTCCTTATTCTATACTCATTACACTGTTTCATCAGCAGATCCTTTAATTCCTCTCCACTTTCATTGAGTATAACAATGTCATCAGTGAATCATGTCACTGAAATTCTCTCACCTTCAATCTTAATTTCATTCTTGAACCTTTCTTTTATTTCCGTCATTTCTTCTTCTTTGTATTAATTGAACAACAGCGGCGAAAGACTGCATTCCTGTCCAACACAATTTTTCATTCTAGCACTCTGTTCATGGCCTTCCATTTTTATTGTTCGCTCTTGGTTCCTCTTACTTACTGTATATTACCTGACTCTCCCTACAGCTTACCTCTGTCTTTCTCAGAATTTCGAAGGTCTTACATCATTTGACAATGTGGAATACTTCTTAAACGTCAAAAAATCCTGTGAAAGTGCCTGGATTATTCTTCAGCCTTGTTTGCATTATCAGACGCAACGTCAGAATTGTCTCTCTGCTGATTTGGCCTTCACTTAAGCCAAACAGATCATCGTCTAGAACATTAGAAATATTTTTTTCTGTTCGTCTGTATATTAATCTTGTCAGCTACTTGGATACATGAGCTCTTATTCAGATTGTGCAATAATTCTCGCAGTCTTCAGCTCTTGCAAAATCTGGGATTGTGTCGATAACATTTTTCCAAAGTCAGATGATATATCGCCAGTGTCACACCGTCTACACACGAACATGAATAGTCGTTTCGTTGCCACTTCCCCAAGATATTTTAGAAATTCTGATTGAATGTTATCTCTCCATTACACCTTATCGATCTTAAGTGTTCCTAAGCTCTTTTAAACTCTTATTCTATTACTGGATCACTATCTCTTCTATACCGACTCTTGCTTTTTCTTCTATCACGTTACCAGGCAAGTCTTCCCCTTCATAGACGCCTTCAGTGTACTCATTCCACCTATTTGCTCTCTCCTCTGCATTTTATCTCTAGCTTAAACTCCAGGAATCACAACGATCCCTCCAAATCAACTTCAATCAGTTTACCTCCTGGCTGCTCAAGATCAACTCCTCCAAACCGCATTCACTAGTTACAGGACGAACCATCCACACTCTTAAAGTTAATATCCTTGCTTTTAATTTCACCGAAGGTTGTTTTGACTTATCTGTACGCTGAGTTAGTCTTTCAGACAATCATTTCTTTTTCGATTTCTCCACATTTGTCGTGCAGCTCTTTCGCCTTAGCATCCTTGCAATTCTTGATTATTTCTTTCCTAAGTGATTTGTGTTTCAGTATTCCAAAACTTCCCTGAACTTTTTGTACTTCCTTCTTGTATCTATCAACTGAAGTATTTCTCCTGCTACCCATGGTTTCTTCGTACCTGTGTTTTTCTTTCCATCTTCTGTGATTTCCTTTTCAGAGATTTCCATTTCTCATCAACTGAATTGCCTACTGAACTATTTCTTATCGCATTATGTGTAGCTTCAGAGAATTTCAAGCGTATCTCTTTACTCCTTCGTAATTCTGTGACCTAGCTCTTTGCCTATTCATTCTTCCTGATAAATCTCTTAAACTTCAGCCTGCTCTTCATCACCATTAAATTATGATCTGAATCCATACCTGCTCTTGGGTACGCCTTACAATCCAGTATTTCATTTCGGAAACTCTGCCTAACCATGATGTATTCTACCTGAAATCTTGAAGCGTTTTCGGAGTATACTTCCTACTCTTATGGTTCTTGAACAGCCTATTCGATATTATTATTTGAAATTAATTTCAGAACTGAATTAGTCTTCCTCCTCTCTCATTTCTAATGCCAAGCCCCTATTCTCTCGTAAGCCTTTAGCCTATCTCTTCCCATTCTCCCGCTTTGCAGTCCCTCGTGGCTATTAGAATTTCATCTCCCTTTACATACTGCATTCCCCGTTCAGTATCCTCAACCACTTTCGGTATCTTTTCATCTTTGGCTTGAGTCGTCAGATGTATACCTGAACTACAGTTGTCAGTATTGGTTTGCTGTCGATTCTGCTGAGAACAATCGTTTTCACTGAACTGCTCACAGTAACTCACTCTCTGCCGTACCTCCGTATTCATAACTAATCCTAGTCATGTTATACCGTTTTCTGCTGCTGTTAATATTATTCTATAGTAATTTGACCAGAATTCCTTGTCTTCTTTCCATTTCACTTCACTGACCCCCACTTTATCTAAACTGAGCCTCGGCATTCCTCTTTTCAGAATTTCTAGTTTCCTTACGAAGCTGAAACTTCTGTCATTCTACGCCCCGACTCCTAGAACGTCATTCTTTCGTTGCCTATTCATCTTTTCCTCATCTTGTATCCATTTCAAATTCTAGACATATACACTTCCAGTTAACTATGTCTGACTTATCCATCCTTCCTATCTACTCGCCCATCCTATGTCACTATCAAAAAATGCCAATTTCCATATCTTATATGTCACTGTAGTTCTGCCCCAACACTCTGTCCCTCCTCCTCTCTTTTATCTCCTCTACAACGCCGACATGCTCAAACCAACATTTACCAGTCCATCTGCTTCGGCATGCTGATGACATCGCTTTTCTCTATCTCTACCCTACACTCCAGGAATCCTAACGATCCCTCCAAATGAACTTCAATATGTTTACATCCTGGTGTAAGCAATGGCTGCTCAAGACCAACTCCTTCAAATCGCATTCATTAATTACATAACGAACAGCCCGCACCATTAGTCTCCATGACTTCTACCTTACCACTTATGACTATCCTATCATGAATACACTAAGACTTGTTCAGCAAGAAACGTTGATACCTGCCCTATAGAAAGCCCACAATAGACTAAAACTATTGTCAGGCTAAAGTTGGGGATTACACTTCTGCACTATTTTCCACACTTGTCCATAAATTTTTAACATAATTACCATATATACGATCGTAGGCTTTCCCAATCTAATCCTCTGCTACTCAAATGTTGCATGGGTCTCTTACCCTTCAAATGCTCGGACACTGCACTCCGTCTCACTTTCCACATAAGTTTACATTCCCCCCCCCCCCCCACATGGATCGTCTACCGTCTCATTACATTTCCACCCATCGTCATGTACACTTGTACATTTCTTATTCTGTCTGCAAAACATATATTCCAATAACCCTATTGTCTCATCTCTGATCACCAGCTCTGATGTGCTGCCCTGCCATTACAAACATTCCCACAGTCCCTATCGTACCCCTAGTCTAGTTCAACCGACTCCTTTTCCAATGCAAAGAAATCCGCTCCGATATTCATCCATCCTACCAACTGCAGCTTTTTCTTCCCATTTCTTCTCCACATCAAGGATTCCCCTGTCCCTTCCATCACCTTTCAGTCACTCCATTCCTCTTCTCTTACTACTGACTCATCCTTCCCTTCCCCATACCCACCTTACTGCCCCCGCTCTTCCTACGCATACTACCCAAAGACTTATCAATTTAAAACTAACATCATCCAAATGTTCAAACTCCCCGCAGTTTCTCCACGCATCGCAGGTCCTTCATCTGTTTAGTATAAGTACAGTGTTACATTCTGACGATCGTCGCCGTTTCATTTTCATTTTAAAATTTTAAATGTCCAGTTTTGTCTTTTTCTCTTTACCTGTAACGTACTTTATTTCTGTTTCAAGCTCTCAATGAAGAAAAACCACTCTGCGTATGTGTAGTTATCTCTTAGTTGTATTAAAATCTTTATAACTTTTTCTATCCATAAATATGTTTTATCATTTCTTTATAAATTTCTGTAAGTGTGTCTGGATGAAAAGCGGGATACTATACCGCTGGCAGCTCATCCCCACCCATGCGGGACGAGAGCGGTGATATACCAATAAAGCAAAGAAGTTGGTAGAAAGCGTCCCTGATGGGTGTTCACCAAGCCTTCTATAAGTAGACGGTCTTCAAAATACAAATAATGGATGCTTCTCACTGTTCGTTGAACAGGAAAGTACGAGGAGGCTTCAGGTGACAAATAATAATTTCCTCCCGTAAATACTAAAATCAACAATTCTCAACCCCTGTGTCCCTTGTCAGTCAGGTGGGTGGCACTTTAGATTTATCAGCCACGTCCATTCCTTCCAGCGCCATATGCTTACAGAATCTGACCTCGACTCGTCCCCCCCTTTGGCCCACATAAAAGGCATTACAGTATGCCGCTCACTCTGTTTACCCCTGATAGGTGAAATACGCTAGTTTTTTCTATATTCTGCGATAATAAATGTCCAAGATGATTCACAGTCTGTAAAGTTATTGTAACTTAATATTTCTTAAAAACTGATGCTCTCCTATGCTAACAGCACTACGGTAAGTTCACCTTACACCTTTATTCACCCTCACTTTTACTGTGTTGTTCACAACTGATATTGTATTTTGATTCATTCTCTCGCACTTTTTTTGTAAGTATTTGTTCATAATCCAATGGGTAATTATTAGTATCTGTGATTTAGTTAATAACGTCTAACTATGGTTTGCGTTCAGCTTCTGATAGTGGTTAGTTAAACTGCGATTCGTCGCAAAATTAAAAAAAAAAGAATATGCTCTGTTATGTTGGCATGGGTGATTTTAGTGACAAGATAGACCACGATCTCAGCAGCTGCTTTTCTAAAAAAATACCATTGGCATGTTTCCCATTTTCTTCCTAATTTCTAAATCTGGAAATTTTTTCAATTATTAGCAATTATTTCACTCGTAAATTCTATTTTCAAATGTAGCTCTGTTATTAATGTTATCTTCATTACTTTTTATTGGCAAAATTGTATTATCTACATACCTAAAGCAATAAAAAATTTTAAGTGACGAGTCGTTATCTTCCCAGAAAATCCAGTTTTCCATTACTTAATGGATATGTCTGCTAATGGTACAGAACGAGGACTCTGAAAACTTAATCCAATTTTTGGAGGTTCACTTCCTCATTCAATATGAAATAATTTTATTTCAGTATTAGGAACAGCAGACCAATAAATTCTTCAATCTCGTCTATAGACCATCTATTCTGTGCAATTAAATTTCTAGTAATGATTGCAACCGTAGCCTCAGTCGGTATATTTCTTAGTAACTTAACTATGACCAGCAATAAAACTGCAATTCTGTTGTTATTCGTACATCAAGAACGCTGTTATCCAATTCGTAAGTGTTTTTACTGAAAACCGATTTTTGCATTGATAACAATGTTTTTAAATTGCATTTTCAGAAAAGTCTCTAAAATGCCTTTATTAAAATAAATAAAATAAAATAACCGTATTCAGTCAAAAACAATTAAGAATTTGCTAACAGTATTCGTGATGCTCCAATATCAAAAGGAATGTAATTTGTATCATCGGGTATAGTTAATAAGTACAAAATACATCCGTTGAGGCTACAACAGAAACCATTACAAGAAATTTAGTGGCACAGAATACATTGTCTATGCACGAGATTGACGAATTTATTTACCACCTGTCCCAAATTTTTTTAACATAATTACCTTGCATTCAGTGAGTAAGTTTTTCTTCAAAAGATGGGTTCACTTTAGGAGTTAACTTACTGGCTTCTTAACATACATTTTAGCAACCATCTGAAGTTTATTAACTTTATGTATTCAAATGATAGGCTTTTGCTAATAAAATGTAATGTAGCTGTCACTAGCAAAATTGTTACACAGTTTAATAATTTACATTGGAAAACAAAATTTGCAAGTGAGATAGATACTACTGATTCTTCAGATTTCCTAGATTTGAAAATTAGTAATGAAACTCGGAAACACGCCGCTGGTATTATCAGGACAGACACCTGCGCATCCAAATCAACATAGGAAGGTACATTTTATTTTTGCCGTTGATCGTTAAATTAGAGGAAGAGATTAATGTTTAACGACCCGTCGACAACGAGGTCGTTAGAGACGGAGCGCAAGCTCTCATTAAGTAGAGATGGGGAAGAAAAGCGGTGGTAGGCTCTCGAGACAACCAACTAGGCATTTGCCTTAAGTGAATTAGGGAAATCACAGAAAAGCTAGATGAGGATGGCTGGCCATGGGTAATAGTTTAACTACCACTGTCATAAGCTAAAGACATATCAGGGTTAGTCACTATGAACTATGTACACCACAAGAAACTGATAACTTTTCTTAGAGTTATATAAAAAATATGTAAAGCAGCACTGTAAGAAAACGGATCAAAATGCAACGCCAGATGTAGCCGTGTTATGTTACTACGGTATTGTTAGCATTAGAGGGGTATCAGTTTATCCGAAATGTAAAGGTCGTGTATCTTTTTTGACCGTGAACAATTTTCGTCGTTTATTATCGCACAATAGACAGAAAAAGTAATATCTTTAACCAATCAGGTGCATACAGATTGGAGAGTTCAGACAGTAACACCTTAACATGGGCCAAATTGTGAGACAGCTAAAGGCTAGATACCGTGAGCATGTGGTGCTGGAATATCACAATCGGGTGCCATCACTAAGTGCGCCAACAGCGAATTACATCACCTGTAGGTAGGCATCAGATGCCACATACCTCCACAAACTTACCAAAAGGCTGTCGGATTCCTGACATTAAGAATCAGTGATGTATTTCGATCCGAAAACGACAAACAAGCTATTAAGCCCGTGGTCATAATGTTTTGGCTCACCAGAGTATATATCCCAATGAATAACAATAAATAAAACAGAGAAATTGACATCCGTGTTGCGTCAACCATTACACAGGGACACCACGTGAACTTAGGGCGTAAAGGTACGTCGGGGTAACCGAAGGGGAATATTCTTAATTTCGCCAGACGTTACCTTTCTTCGTTACCACTACCGTCCCGAATTTCGAAGGAGCTGCCAGCAACCGAGGCAGTTATTCAGTGGTTCCCCCAAAAGAATATAGTCACCTTGCGTGTGAATTCGTTGTTCGAGTAAACAGTTGCAGTTTTACATTAACGAGATATTTCGATTATTTGATTAGGCTCTAGCTATCGAGTAAGAAATTTCTTTGCTTTCTCTTTTACACAAAGTGGTTAGGTACATTACCCCTGCAAAACGCGGTACTTGGCGAGATTTTTTTTGTTTGTTGCTCACCTGCTTGTGGCTACAGAGCTTTTGTATTCATCTTCAAAATCTGGTACCATATGCTCTTGTGTTTCTTAGGAAAGCTCTAAGGTGCAGTCATGGACTCTCCGGCTGGTACCGGCGGAGGTTCGTATCCTCCCTTGGGCATGAGTGTGTGTGTGTGTGTGTGTGTGTCCTTAGGATAATTTAGGATAAGTAGTGTGTAAGCTTAGGGACTGATGACTTTGGCCGTTAAGTCCCATAAGATTTCACACACGTTTGAACATTTTGAAAGCTCTAAACGGAGCTTTCCTCTTACACAAACAGCGGTTTGCACAATTTAAAAGGGCGCGACATGTTTTGCTAATAAACAGCCTTGAATGGCGGTCAGCGTGGTTTAAGTCGAATCATCAGATTGATGTAAAAATGTGTCGTTATTGTGCGTGTGATAACCGAGAGAGTGCTCCTGCAGTCATACGATATCGCAAATCAGACTAGAATTCCAGATGCAGGTTCAGGTTAGCTCCTGGCCCTCAACTCCTTATAATCAACACACGTCCCTCACTTGCTGCGAGGCAGAACCAGGTCACACCAGAAAACAAAATAGACTTCCACTCCGCTCTCCAACGAGCTATCACTTGACAGTTGGTGGTTGTTCGATGTCTGTGGAATGCACGATATAGGCCGTCTGGCTCGGAGATATCGTTCCAGTAACCGATTCGTAACATTTCGTTTCGTCACTTTGATGCCAGCTCCTGCTTACATGTAGAAACACGCCTACCAACTTTCGTTTATATCGTACAATTCCTTGTCGGTGTTGCAATTTTTTTCAATTGGTGTATTATTCCCACAGAATAAATGAAAAGGACGGTTTTGAAGGATATTGGACGAAGTTACACTTTGTAGTAGAACGTTGTTTCGGTGGAGGACACAGTTTTAGAATTATTCATGAGAAACACGTTTGAAGGTCACTTTTGTATGTTTTTCGTGAATGGTTCGTAAACTACGGCCTGTACTGAGGTTTCAGATAGCATAAAACTCATACGTAAAGTCAGGTAATTCATGTCGTATATAAACGTTGTTCAAGGCGAGGATGAGGTGAGTGTTGGAGTTAACCTGCATCTTGAAACGAAAGTGATAGGCGAACAGAAGCAAATTTGTCACCTTCATAGTAATCACTAGTCGCAGAGCAATGCCAGTGTGACAGATCTGCTGGCTACTAAAATTGAAAATTCACGCAAGATAGAAAATAACGAAATTTTAATAATTTTGCTTGTGCTGTATAGTACGAAAAAGATGTGCTTAAAATTGGTGGAGAATTGGGGTTATACAGCGGCAATATACACATCAATAAAAGCTTTGCATTACCTCGGTTCCGAGAGCTCCGGAACCTATACCGAAAATTGGAATAGGGATCAACATATACATCATTTCCACCCGTTTTATTGCTCATGAAAACCGCACATTGCATGTTGTTCCACCATACGGCGAGACCTTCAAAGGTGGCAATCGAGATTGCTGTACACACCTTTACCTCTAATACCCAGCAGTACGTCCTCTTACATTGGTTCAAATGGCTCTGAGCACTATGGGACTTAACTGCTGTGGTCATAAGTCCTCTAGAACTTGGAACTACTTAAACCTAACGAACCTAAGGACATCACACACATCCATGCCCGAGGCAGGATTCGAACCTGCGACCGTAGTGGTCGTGCGGTTCCAGATTGTAGCGCCTTTAACCGCACGGCCACTGCGGCCGACCCTCTTACATTCATGCATGCCTGTATTCGTCGTGGCATACTATCCAAAAGTTCATCAAGGCACTGTTGATCCAGATTGACCCACTCCTCAATGAAGATTCGGCGTAGATACTTCAGAGACGTTGGTGGGTCACGTCGTCCATAAACAGCCCTCTTCAATCTATCACAGGCATGTTCGATAAGGTTCATATCTGGAGAATATGCTGACCATTCTAGTCGAGCAATACCGTTGTCGTGAAAGAAGTCATTCACAAGATGCGCACGATAGGGGCGCAAATGGTCGTCCATAAAGACGAATGTCTCACCAATATGCTGCCGATGTGGTTACACTATCGGTCGGAGGATGGGATTCACGTATCGCACAGCTATTACGGCGCCTTCCACGACGACCAGCGGCGTACGTCGTCCCCACATAATGCCACCACATAACTGCAGGGCAGGGAACCTCCACCTTGCTGCACTCGCTGGGCAGTGTGCCTAACGCGTTCGCCTGCTCGCGCTGTCACCAAACACGTCTACTACGATTGTCTGGTTGAAGGCGTATGCGACACTCATCGGTGAAGAGAACACGATGCCAATCCTGAGCGGGCCATTCAGCATGTTGTTGGGCCCATCTGTACCTCACTGCATGGTGTCGTGGTTGCAAAGATGGACCTCGCCATTGACGTAGAGAGTGGATGGTGGTGGTGGTTAGTGTTTAACGTCCCGTCGACAACGAGGTCATTAGAGACGGAGCGTAAGCTCGGGTGAGGGAAGAATGGGGAAGGAAATCGGCCGTGCCCTTTCAAAGGAACCATCCCGGCATTTGCCTGAAGCGATTTAGGGAAATCACGGAAAACCTAAATCAGGATGGCCGGAGACGGGATTGAACCGTCGTCCTCCCGAATGCGAGTCCAGTGTGCTAACCACTGCGCCACCTCGCTCGGTGTAGAGAGTGGAGTTGCGCATCATGCAGCCTATAATTGCGCGCTGTTTGAGTCGTGACACGATGTCCTATGGTTGCACGAAAAGCATTGTTAACAACATGAGCTGTCAGACTTCCTCCGAGCCATAATCCGTACGTAGCGGTCATCCACTGCAGTAGTAGCCCTTGGGTGGCCTGAGCGAGGCATATCATTGACAGGTCCTGTCTCTCTGTATCTCCTCCATGTGCGAACAACATCGCTTTGGTTCACTCCGAGACGCCTGGACACTTCCCTTGTTGAGCGTCCTTCCTGGCACAACGTAACAATGCGGACGCGATCAAACCGCAGTATTGACCGTATAGGCATGGTTGAACTACAGACAACACGAGCGTGTACCTCCTTCCTGGTGGAATGACTGGAACTGATCAGCTGTCGGACCCCCTCCGTCAAATATGTGCTGCTCATGCTTGGTTGTTTACATCTTCAGGTGGATTTAGTGATATCTCCGGATATTTAAAGCGACTGTGTCTGTGATTCATTATCCACAGTCAACGTATGTCTTCAGGAGTTCTAGGACCCACGGTGATGCAAAAATGTTTGTTGTGTCTTTCATGGGTGCAACTTAGGCTCAGACCTAGCTGGTCATCTAGCCCACCTCAGAGCAGACGTAATTCCATCCTGCTTCAAGTTTGTTCCTGATTCCATCCACAGTAGTGGCCAAAGAATTGCGGTGTATGAGACATAATGCAACCAGTGATCAAATGTTTCCAATGGGTGAGAAATGGAGAAAGTGCTGGGCAGAGCAACAGACGAAGCACATCTACATTGAATTTGGTATGGAGTACACAGGCAGCACGCAGGCTTGAAGTATCACACTGAAAGACAACCCCTATTAGTTCCAGTCATTCCACCACGAAGGAGGTACGCGGTTCGTGTTGTCTGTAGTTCAATCAGGCCTAGACGGTCAATACTGCTGATCGATCACGTCAGCGTTGTTACTTTGTGCCAGGAAGGACGCTCAAGAAGGAAGCGTCCAGGCGTTTCGGAGAGAACAAAAGCGATGATGTTCGCACATGCAGGAGATACAAGGAGACAGGAACTGTCGATGGCATGCCTCGCTCAGGCAGCTCAAGGGCTACTACTGCAGTGGATGAACGGTACCTGCGGATTATATCTCGGAGGAACCCTGACAGCAACTCCACCATGTTGAATAATGATTTTTGTGCAGCCACAGGACGTCGTGTTACGACTCAAACTGTTTTCAATATGCTGCATGATGCGAAACTTCACTCCATAAGTCCATGGCGTGATCCATCTTTGCAACCACGACACCATGCAGCTTTGTACAGATGGGCCCAACAACATGCCGAATGCAGCGCTCATGATTGGCATCACGTTTCTTTCACCAATGAGTGTCGCAATATGCCTTCAACGAGACAACCGTCGGAGGCGTGTTTGGAGACAACCCGGTCAGGCGAACGCTTTAGGCACACTGCCCAGCGAGTGCAGCAAGGTGGAGGTTCCCTGCCTTGCTGTTACGTGGTGGCATTATGTGGGGCCGACTTACGCTGCTGCCGGCCGGGGTGGCCGAGCGGTACTAGGCGCTACAGTCTGGAACCGCGCGACCGCTACGGTCACAGATTCGAATCCTGCCTCAGGCATGGATGTCCTTAGGTTAGTTAGATTTAAGTAGTTCTAAGTTTTAGGGGACTGATGACCTCAGAAGTTAAGTCCCATAGTGCTCTGAGCCATTTGAACCATTTTGTGTACGCTGCTGGTAGTCCTGGAATGCGCCATAACGGCTGTACGGTATGGGATTGCCATCCTCCGACACATAGCGCAACCATATCGGCCGTATATTGGCGAGGCATTCGTCTTCATGGACGACAATTTGCGCCCGCATCGTGCACACGGTGTGAATGACTTCCTTCACGATACCGATATTGCTCGACTAGACTGGCCAGCATGTTATATAGACATGAACGCTGTCGAACAAGCCTGGTATGGATTTAGAAGGGCTGTTTATAGACGACGTGACCCACCAAAGACTCTGGGATCTACTCAGAATCGCCGTTGAGGAGTGGGACAATCTGGACCAACAGTGCCCTGATGAACTTGTGGATAGTATGCCACGACGAATACAGGCATGCATCAATGTAAGTGGACGTGCTGCTGGGTATTTGATGTACCAGTGTGTACAGCAATCTGGACCACCACATCTTCATGATCTCGCTGTGTGTTGGTGCAACATGCAATGTGCGGTTTTCAAGAGCAATAAAAACTGAGGAAATGATGTTTATGTTGATCTCTATTCCAATTTTCGGTTCCAGAACTCTCAGAACGAAGGTGATGCAAAAAAATTTTTGATGTGTGTACATGTTAAGAATAAAAAATGACGCATCACGGAAGACTTACCCATAACAGAGGAAACCGGAAGATGTGATGTACATATACAGACACACAAATCTTTACAATTCCAGAAAAAGAGGACTGTTTATCCCAGAGAAAGAGAGCCACATATTTAGAAGATAAAAAAGTGTTGTGCATCTCTGATCCTTTTGTAGGCAGCTATTGGGCTTGATATTAGTTGACAGAGTCGTTAACCATAAGGAGCAACAATACGGGACGTAGAATATTGTGGACATGGCAACAATATAATCGGATAACAAGAAATGGGACATGCTATGAAACGAAATGGTTCTCAGAACATCACCCCTTGTTATCGGGCTGTAAGGAGGGCGACATTGAGATGGTATCTCGCCATAGCCTGGGGTGCTCCAGACATGTAACTACGGGCCAAGGATGTTCTTAGAGACACCCCAGATGGTGTTGGCAGAGCAACCAGACTGTCGCCCGCCATACAACCCGACAACCAGCAGTGCTGTCCTGGAGTGCCACTTCTTTTCATATCAGGACCCCTTTCATAGTCATCTGCGGCACCCTCTGAACACAGTGTACGTCGACGATATTCTACAACCCGATTTGTTCACTGTGATGACAAACCATCCTCGGCCTGCACTGAGCGTGATAATGCCCAACCGGATAACAAGAATTTTTACTGCTAGTCTTCGTGCCAGCTCAACCCTACATTGGCCAATAAGGTCGCCAGATCTCTCCCCAACAAAGAGCGTTTGGAACAAAGTCACGAATGCCCTCAAAACAAGTTGGGATTTTGATGATCCAGCTCTCCAGCTAAGTAGAATGCTGCACGACAGATATCTGCCAAAAGTACATCCAGAAACTCGATCAACCAGTGCCAGTCAATCCGAATAAATGCCTGCATGAGGGCCAGAGGTGGACCAACGAGTTTTTGAGTCCCTCAATCTGTCAACCTCGTTCGGTCGAATATGTCATCCAATTATTCTAAACTTATAATCATTTGTATGTCTGTACAGGTACACCAAATCTACTGATTTCCATCCCATCCAACGCATAACGCTTTTGAGGCGTTAGTTGCGAATATGTCATCCAATTATTCTAAAATTGTAATCATTTGTATGTCTGTACAGGTACACCAAATCTACTGATTTCCATCCCATCCAACCCATAACGCTTCTGTGGCGTTAGTTGCGTGGGACGGTTGAGTTGCAGCATGCTGTTGGATATGATCGTCCTCGACTCAGTGATACCATGTTGCTTCAACTGAGTTGAACTGATTTATCAGGAACTGATGATCCACAGTCTTGATGGGCCGCTATCCTGCCGCTTTCGAATTCAGACACCTACTAGCAATCGTTTCTCATCCTTGTACAAGGCATAAAATGATGTTCTAAAACTAAATGCACTCAGCTGTGATTTTTTAACGAGAAATCCGTGCTGAATATTGACGGCGTTATTCCCACATGTTTTATGCAGTTGTGCTGAAATGGTGGTCATTTCCATTTACAAACGTTTCAGTTTAACGCCCATTGCACACCACCTTCATGGTGTCGAAGTTTTAATTACCCAATAGAGAATGAGACGTTTCATACAAACCATCACTTGAAAAATGAACGTTTTTAATGTCAAATTAAGTACATCGTTAGAAAGTATGGATACATCTTTGAACATATAAGGGGTGGTGGAAAAGGATGTGTAGTACGTTCATTACAAATAGTCCAAAAATGTAGACCTGCACTATCCGCTATACTCCACATCTTCCAAGCCAAGATGTTTGCATCGGGGAAAGCTTCCAAGCCACCATAACATTATTAAACCTCACAAGCGACTTCTAATCAAGCTGCGGGCCTATGGGGTATCGTCTCAGTTGTGCGACTGGATTCGTGATTTCCTGTCAGGAAGGTCGCAGTTTGTAGTAATAGATGGCAAATCATCGAGTAAAACTGAAGTGATATCAGGTGTTCCCCAGGGAAGCGTCCTGGGACCTCTGCTGTTCCTGATGTATATTAATGACCTGGGTGACTATCTGAGCAGTTCTCTTAGGTTGTTCGCAGATGATGCTGTAATTTACTGTGTAGTAAGGTCATCTGAAGACCAATATAAGTTGCAAAGCGTTTTGGAAAGGATTGCTGTATGGTGTGGCAGGTGGCAATCGACGATAAATAACGAAAAGTGTGAGGTGATCCACATGAGTTACAAAAGAAATCCGTTAGAATTCCATTACTCGATAAATAGTACAATTCTCAAGGCTGTCAATTCAACTAAGTACCTGGGTGTTAAAATTACGAACAACTTCAGTTGGAAAGACCACATAGATAATATTGTGGGGAAGGCGACCCAAAGGTTGCGTTTCATTGGCAGGACACTTAGAAGGTGCAACAATTCCACTAAAGAGACAGCTTACACTACACTCGTTCGTCCTCTGTTAGAATATTGCCGCACGGTGTGGGATCCTTACCAGGTGGGACTGATGGAGGATATCGAAAGGGTGCAAAAAAGGGCAGCTCGTTTTGTATTATCACGTAATAGGGGAGAGAGTGTGGCAGATACGATACGCGAGTTGGGATGGAAGTCATTAAAACAAAGACGTTTTTCGTCACGGCGAGATCTATTTACGAAATTTCAGTCGCCAACTTTCTCTTCCGAATGCGAAAATATTTTGTTGAGCCCAACCTACATAGGTAGGAATGATCATCAAAATAAAATAAGAGAAATCAGAGCTCGAACAGAAAGGTTTAGGTGTTCGTTTTTCCCACGTGCTGTTCGGGAGTGGAATGGTAGAGAGATAGTATGATTGTGGTTCGATGATCCCTCTGCCAAGTACTTAAATGAGAATTGCAGGGTAGTCATGCAGATATAGATGTAGATGTAGATGAAGAAATGTTTAATTGGAACCAAGATGAAGTAATTAGTAAATTAAAGAATATTTTATTACACAAAAGAGCAATTTAAGTTAATCTGAAGCTACATTCCTGTTTCAGAGACAAGGTGAAATACAAGAATTTAATTTTCAAATAAGTATTGAAATTTTATTAATAGCAACTAATTTAGAAGATTATTATTGAAGATCAATGAATAAACTACTAACAGAAATTGATGAAATGCAATGGAAACATTTGGTTGTTCTTTATTTTCTGTCATTAATTTGAAACTAAGTGCTAATAGACACAGTCAGACTCCAGTTCTTCTTATTACACTCCAAATCAAATTAAAGACAAGAAGCTGTAGTTAATGTTACAAATACCGATCAAAAATGTTTCCCTCAAGCAAGGAAATCATCTTTACATCCAGCTAATCGTTGTAGGGAAAGAAACAGTAAATATAAAAACGTTGGAGCAGAATTAGATGAAATTTTTGAACACAAAAGGAGTAATTTTTCTGTTCAGTTAAGTGATATTACAAAATTTGAAAACAACTGAAATATTTCCGTTAATGTTTACATTTATGATGGAAACTTTATTGTATATCCACTTTGCCACATAGCAAAATGAAAACCATTTTATTTTCCTTTTATTCAAAAAGAAAATTATTCTCACTATTGTTGGATAACGTTTATCTAGATTAATCAGCTCCTAATCAACGAAAATTTGACATAAAATTTATCCTTATGATAGTTGTTTAATATATTTTTAATCACAAGAAAAATTAGAAAATCACCAAAAATATTACAAGGAACATAAAGAAGTAAAATTAAATGTGCCTTTAGAATCTCAAAAAATTAAATTTAAAATTTCAATCATTCATTAGGACACCTTTTGTAGTTTATGCCGATTTTGAATGTCTTTTAAAAGAAGCTAATACTTTTCAACCAAATCATGAGAACACTTATATCAATAAAAATAAAAACATACACAGTTTTGAATTAGTTATTTTGTCAACTATTTTAGTGGTGATTATAAACCACCTGTAGCATATGATGGTGCATTATCTGGAAAAAATCGTAAAAATCTTAAAACAAGAATGTCGAGAAATTGCAGAAATAAGGAAATGAAATGTATTATGAAAATGACTAAAGAAGACAGAATAAACGTTAAACATTGTGAAATCTGTTTTATTTGTGAAGAAACATGTACTGAAGTGCAAACGAAGTAAGAGATCAGTGTCATTTAACGGAAATATAACAAGGAAATGCCCATCTTAATTATAGAAATGCTTTCTTTACTGCAATTTGTTTTCATAATTTAAGCAATAAGGTGTTCATTTGTTTATCAAAGAATTGGCATAGATTATCTAGATATTGACTTTATTCCAAACAATGAAAAAATATATTTCTTTAGTTAAAACAGTGAAGGATGGATGTAATTTGAAGTTCTTGGATAGTTTTAAATGTATGAACCATTTAAAGAAACGTCACAATATTTCAAATGTGGACATATGAGGTGTTGTGACTAAAACAGGTATTTATCCTGATGACTATATAGAATATGAAGAAAAATTAAAAGAAACAAAATTACCTATTAAAGAAAGTGTTTATTGAAGGCCATTTAGTGGGAAAAGCAGACACCAGACTCAGATTTATCAGAAGACTCTTAAGATAATGTAAGTCATCAATGAAAGAAGTTTCATATAAGGCGCTTGTTCCTGTGATTCGTGAGTATTGTTCATCTATGTGGGATCCCTGTCAGGTAAGACTGATAGAGAAGATCGAGAAGATCCAACAAAGAGTGGTGCATTTCATCATGGGATCATTTTGCTGGAAAGGAAATGTTATGGAGATGCTAAGCAAACTGTTCTGGCAGGCGTTACTAGTGAGATGTTGTGCATCATGTAGCGATTGTTCCTGAAATTTTGGAACAGCATTTATCAGGAGGAGTTATACAACATGTAACTTCCCCTCACATATATCTCGCAAATTGCCCATGAGGAGAAAATGTGAGAAATTAGAGCCAATACAGATGCTTAACCCACAATCATTTTTCTCACGCACTATTCGTAACTGGAACATTGTTGGAGCGATCAGATAGTGGTCGCAGAAGTACCCTCCGCCACACACTATTACATGGCTTGCGGAGTATGATGTAGATGTAAACTTAATAAATCTAATATTCCTTATGAAAAATATAATTATGTGGAATTAGTTTGAAAATAATGTACCACTAAAAATTTACAAAGTAAATGATTTTATATTAAATCTGATGTTTTACGATTGGCAGACATTTTTTAATATTTTAGAGACATCCGAATTAAAACTTATAAACTTGACCCAGCTTAGGAGTTTACTGCACCTGGTTTAAAAAAATTAAAATTGAACTAGATTTACTATCCAAATACCATATGATTTTATTTACTGAAAATGGTATTTCAAGGAGGAAGTATATGCAAAATTTGGAACCAGAGAAAGAGTCACATACTGCATGTTTGGATGCAAAGATTGAAACAGTTGGCAATGTCTCAATTTTTACTATTAAAAAAATTTGAAGTGTTACATTCAGAAAATTTTAATACTGATAAAATCTGGGATTATAAATTTGGATATAATTTAGAAGACAAATTACGTGCTTTACACAAGTATTTCCCATTTCCTCCCAAAGGAGGAAATAAACTATTAACAATGTTAAATGGGAAAGAAAACCATTTTTCAAATTCCAGAAACTGTGTCTAAGTCTTGGATTAAAATAAACAAAAGGCAATAGACCTCATTACTAGAACAAACAGAGTGGTTGGAAAAATACAGGGTGTCCACTGAAACCACACTGATTTCAAGGACGCTGGAGAGAAAAACCACAGTAGATACAACAACGAAAAATGCAGCATTTCAAAGCATTTCAAAGAATTTACATTCGTGTGTCAGAAGTGCCAAGTATCGTCGCCAGTGTATAGCGTGGTCGAATGAAGAGAAAATGGCGACTCCAGAGCAGCACACGCAAGCTGTAGTGTGGTTTGCAGAAACAGAATCGCCGATTATGGTGCACAGAAATTATTGTAATGTGTATGAATGTGATCCACTTGATGTGAAAACATTTAAGGAATGACATAGGAAGTATCTGGCAACAGGAAGTTGCGCATTACGAAATATCAGAAGAGACAGTGGAGGACATCTGACAAACGTTTCTCAGAAGACCATGTTAGTCAGTTCGTCAAGCTCCTAGGCAACTTGATGTACCTCGATCAACATGGCATCTTGTTGTTCACCAGAGTCTTCGTATGTGTGCTTAAAAAGTACGAATTCTACATCTGGCGTCAAACGACAAGCCATGCTGGCAACAAATTGCTGTGGACATGCCGCAGCATATTGATATTGATGCCAGCTTCCTGGATAGATGTTTATTCTGAGATGAGGCAACCTTACATCCATCAGGAAGGGTTGATAGGCATAATGTTCATATTAGGGGTTCGTAAAATCCGCATATTCTCATGGAACATGTGTGTAATAGCCCTAAACCAAATGTCTGGTGTGGGCTAATGCATGACAGGATTGTTGGACCGTTCTTATTTGTAGAACAAACGGTGAATGGGTCAGTGTATCAGGACATTTGGAGCATTTTGTGTACCCTTTGACACAAGATTTTCAACCCAACATCGCTTTTCAGCAAGATGGTGTTCGCAAGATCCTGGATAGTAAATATCGCAATCATTGGATCAGATGCGGGGGACACATTGCCTGGCCACTACATTCACGTGACATTACGCCACTTCATTTCATCATGTGGGAATTCGTGAAGGACCACGTGTATGGGACCGAAGTGAACGATATTCCTACGTTGCGACATCATATCACTAATGCGATTGCAACATTAACAGAAGAAATTTTACAAAGAGGTTGGCAGGAATTGAATATAGACTCGTTATTCTTCATGCTACAAAAGGTTCACATGTAGAGGTGTATTGACGACAAATAAATATATTCCTTGTGATGCTCTACAATGTAATGCATTTTTCGTGGTTGTATCTACTGTGTTTCTTTTACTGAGTCTTCGAAATCAGGGAGGTGTGAGTGAGTCAGCCTGTATATTAATTTTAACACAGGCATGAGAAAAACATGCAGTCAAATATTTGGAAAAAAATTGTAGACTAATGTCTAACTCGGTTTTCGGTAAAATGACGCAAAATATTAGAATCAGACATAAAAGTAAAATAATAATAATGTTGTTGTTGTGGTCTTCAGTCCTGAGACTGGTTTGATGCAGCTCTCCATGCTACTCTATCCTGTGCAAGCTTTTTCATCTCCCAGTACCTACTGCAACCTACATCCCTCTGAATCTGCTTAGTGTATTCATCTCTTGGTCTCCCTCTACGATTTGTACCCTCCACGCTGCCCTCCAATACTAAATTGGTGATCCCTTGATGCCTCAGAACATGTCCTACCAACCGATCCCTTCTTCTGGTCAAGTTGTGCCACAAACTTCTCTTCTCCCCAATCCTATTCAATACTTCCTCATTAGTTATGTGATCTACCCATCTAATCTTCAGCATTCTTCTGTAGCACCACATTTCGAAAGCTTCTATTCTCTTCTTGTCCAAACTATTTATCGTCCATGTTTCACTTCCATACATGGCTACACTCCATACGAATACTTTCAGAAATGACTTCCTGACACTTAAATCAATACTGGATGTTAACAAATTTCTCTTCTTCAGAAACGCTTTCCTTGCCATTGCCAACCTACATTTTATATCCTCTCTACTTCGACCATCATCAGTTATTTTGCTCCCCAAATAGCACAACTCCTTTACTACTTTAAGTGCCTCATTTCCTAATCTAATTCCCTCAGCATCACCCGACTTAATTAGACTATATTCCATTATCCTTGTTTTGCTTTTGTTGATGTTCATCTTATATCCTCCTTTCAAGACACTGTCCATTCCATTCAACTGCTCTTCCAAGTCCTTTGCTGTCTCTGACAGAATTACAATGTCATCGGCGAACCTCAAAGTTTTTATTTCTTCTCCATGAATTTTAATACCTACTCCGAATATTTCTTTTGTTTCCTTTACTGCTTGCTCAATATACAGATTGAACAACATCGGGGAGAGGCTACAACCCAGTCTTACTCCCTTCCCAACCACTGCTTCCCTTTCATGTCCCTCGACTCTTATAACTGCCATCTGGTTTCTGTACAAATTGTAAATAGCCTTTCGCTCCCTGTATTTTACCCCTGCCACCTTTAGAATTTGAAAGAGAGTATTCCAGTCAACAAATGCTAGAAACGTAGGTTTGCCTTTCCTTAATCTTTCTTCTAAGATAAGTCGTAAGGTCAGTATTGAGTCACGTGTTCCAGTGTTTCTACGGAATCCAAACTGATCTTCCCCGAGGTTGGCTTCTACTAGTTTTTCCATTCGTCTGTAAAGAATTCGTGTTAGTATTTTGCAGCTGTGACTTATTAAGCTGTTAGTTCGGTAATTTTCACATCTGTCAACACCTGCTTTCTTTGGGATTGGAATTATTATATTCTTCTTGAAGTCTGAGGGTATTTCGCCTGTTTCATACATCTTGCTCACCAGATGGTAGAGTTTTGTCAGGACTGGCTCTCCCACGGCCGTCAGTAGTTCCAATGGAATATTGTCTACTCCGGGGGCCTTGTTTCGACTCAGGTCTTTCAGTGCTCTGTCAGACTCTTCACGCAGTATCATATCTCCCATTTCATCTTCATCTACATCCTCTTCCATTTCCATAATATTGTCCTCAAGTACATCGCCCTTGTATAGACCCCCTATATACTCCTTCCACCTTTCTGCTTTCCCTTCTTTGCTTAGAACTGGGTTTCCATCTGAGCTCTTGATATTCATACAAGTCGTTCTCTTATCTCCAAAGGTCTCTTTAATTTTCCTGTAGGCGGTATCTATCTTACCCCTAGTCAGATAGGCCTCTACATCCTTACATTTGTCCTCTAGCCATCCCTGCTTAGCCATTTTGCACTTCCTGACGATCTCATTTTTGAGACGTTTGTGTTCCTTTTTGCCTGTTTCACTTACTGCATTTTTATATTTTCTCCTTTCAAATAATAATCCAGAAAAAATGTATGAATGTTCTACCATATTTTCGGAAAATGTCACTACATTTCATATGAAAAAAAATAGTGAAATTCAGTAACCCAATTTACACTGGAAGGACTGTTTCAGCTATTTCAAAAATAAAATGTACAGTTTACATTATAATGTAGTGAAATGCAAATATGGTAAAATATTGATTAATGCCATATGGATACAGATTCCTTCATTTATAACACAAAAACCGAGGATTTTTATAAAGAAATGAAATCAACATAAAACAAATTTGGTGCAAGTGATTATCCAAAGAATAGTGTTTATAAGATTGCACAAGTAAACACGAAAGTTTTAGGGAAAATGATTAATGGAAATGGTGGAAAATTTTGTAACAACACTTTCGTTTATGGTCAAAAATATATGCATACAAGTAGAAGATCAGGAATATACAAATTCTAAAGGAGTAAAAAAACCACTGTCAAAAATTAAGTTACTATTGATATTTTTAAAAATTACTTAAACTATGGAATATAAACAATACTTGAAAATAAATTTAATTACATCTTTAAACATGATTTATATAGGGTTTATTTTAATAAAATTATCTTAGGTTCAAACAATGATGAACAGTTTGAATTAAAGATGGCCTAAATACTTTATCACAATATCAATATAAAATTAAATGGATGTGAATAATTAATAAACAAAAAATTTAATTTTGTTACTTGTTTGCATTTTGATCAGTTTTTAATACTTTTCATAATGTAGTAATTTTTTATACTTCTCAAATATATTTTACCAAAACGTTTTCGGCAAAAACATTCAGTCTCTTGATAATACTAATCTTTATACTTATGATAGTTGATTGATCATAGTTATATATATATATATATATATATATATATATATATATATATATATATATATATATATATATATATATATATATATATCTGACAATATTTAGAAGCATTTTTTTACAACTTTCACATTTAAATTATTTTTATTCAAGTTATTAAAGTTCTTTTCTATGTTCTTGGTTATTTTCTCTCAAAGGTGTTTGTTTCGTTTTACATTATCAATACAACTGTTTTTGTTGGTGAATTTGGTTTTATAATTTTTATTTGTTTCTTAAATGTTCTTTTTAATGTTTACCCAATGACCAAATCACTTTATTTGTACTTTCCACTTGTAATAAAATGATGAAGATAAAAAAAATTTAATATACTTTATTGACATATTGGATTCATTTTTAGGTCTTAAAAATAACCAACTTCTATTCAAAGAAGTTTAATAATTATCAACAAAAATAACATCCAAATTAAAAGGAAAGGACATTATTGAAAAACAACCAACCACTTAAATTGTTTAAACATACTGATGAAGAAGAAATTATTAGAAAATTTGAAACCATCCAAATTGGACAGCCTAACATGTAATTGAAAACAGACCGTTTTATCAACAAACCTGGTTTAAATTGTTTAATATCAAAATAAAAAACGAATAAGCCAAACAATTTCATAAATTGGTTATTCATGATGTTTTATCAGCTGTTCGAAACAGGTGAATATAAAGTAAGATATGAAATGAAACATTCCTCAGAAAACAAATAAAATATTTACAAGAAACAAACAAATTGAGTGAAAAATGTATAGAAAATTTGAATGAAACAGTTCATACTGCCATAGATGTATTAAATGAAGAAAAAAAATCAGAGAAATAGATATGTTATTACCTCAAGTGGTTCCCTAAGCAAACGACCAGACTTTTAAGAGCTACTGTTGTTATTTCAGAGTAATATGATGATAATTTTAATTTTGATTACTATGTTAATCGAATACATGCTAAAAAACTTCATAGACAAATGTATATTATCAGGAACAGACTTTCAAAGTGTGAAAAATCTGTAAGATCTATTGGTGTTCCTATATCTGTATATTTATTTTAAAGCATAAGAGAAAGATTTCATACTCTGTATTATCGAAATTTTCTTAATATTTGGTACCATTACTCATGAGAAATATTAATAGTCAGTCTTCACAACGTTTCTTGGCAAATAAAAGTGAACTTCCCTATATATATTCGAACTTGATGCTAAATTCATAAAGATCTGTATAAAGAGCTACTACACTAAACTGATTACAGACATCTGATTCAGTTAATTCGAAGTTTAAATTCTCAAATAATTGTGACATAAAGTCACTCTCATTAATGCTTATTTTAATATCCAAATGGACTCCACTTCTTTCATGAAACAATAAGCATTATAAATAATAATTTACTACTAAACTTGTTTAAGTTTTCAGTAACGAACTGCATTTATATTAGAATTGTAAAATTATTTTATTTTTATTTATCCAGCTGTTATGAACTGTCAGTTACCAACCATTTAACATATACCTCATTATCTATTTTTTCAAAACTTTGTCAACAAGATAAACATACAGATAATTAATTTACAACAGATAATTTCACTAATAAATGATAATGGTTAATAAATATTTGCATCCATTATTCTTTTCAATATAACTTTAAAATTACCAGAAACCATTTCAACATCATCAGATTACCATAAATTATCGATAATAAGATATATTATAGGTCTTCTTTTATAATTTTTTTCTCATTGGTTTTATAATTCACCAATAATTTCCTTGCAAGTGTTTAACAGTCTTCATCCCATTACCTAAAATTTATTAATGTAATTACTATTTTATGTTTTACAAATTGAATAAAGAAATTCAATTATTTGTTTTCCATTTTTAGTATTACACTGTGAGGATTGTGTGTTTGAGTAGATTTTTACACTCTGAGGATTACATGTCTGTCCATTTATGCAGAAAAAAATTTAATAAAATAAGATCGGTTACTGTTCTATTCTTCAATCATTATTTAATGTAAAAGTTATGCGGCAAACATCAGTAATTCACCTCAAACAGGTATAGCTTTAACTGACAGATTTAGAGACAAAGGTATTAAATCTTCCTTTTTCATTTCAAGTGATGAACTCAGCTGGATATGAAATTTCCAATTCGTCATCATTGCGTGTTTTATGTTTATTTTATATTTAGTGGAAGACAAATCATCAAATATATCGGCCTGAAATAAAATTATTCACTTAACTTTGTATTTGCACTCAAACTTGTAATTTAATATTTCATCACCATTAGAGAATCGAATTACTGTTTTTGTTTGTCCCAGCATTTTCCTGAAGCTCTCTGAACTGACTTAGGTACAAAGTTAAATCAGCCACTGGGAAGTAATGTTTAAAAGCTTTACTTTCCATATCTAGGTTACATCTTTTTTCTTCTTATAATTCTATATCAGCATATTTCTTGTTTATTGCTTAATTTGCTATGGGTTCTGAACCCACAGCAAGTGAACCAATATGTGGTACATATGTAAATTCAGCCAGTAGTTATCGCAGATTCCTCTTTCATGTTTTGTTAATTCAGAACCATCTTTCTTTCTTATTAGATATTCAATAATTGAATCCACGATGGGAATACATCACGTAGTGAGTGAAATTCCCCCAGTTTGCTATCTTCATTTCTTTTTTACGATCTGTTAAGAAATTATCGATATTATTTAACTGTTCAATATTTATCTTTACTTTAATCGATTTTGTTTGTATTTTGTCACTTGAAAATAATGTACAATCGATACTAAAGTCATTCATTCAGGAAGATTAAAAATTAATAGGGAATTTTGTAAACCTCATCCTTTATCACCGATTTACTTTTTCCATAGATTATTCTGGTAACTGCAGTTAGAATACATCCTTCCCTCTGCAAATAATTGAAGTTCTTTTTCAGTATGTTTTTACAAGCTTTGTCGAATAGATTAATTCCTTTATCACTTCTAGGATATCTTCCTTCTAACCATCTTCCAGGATCATAGTAACTACAACCCGGAATACGTAATTCAAAACGAAATTAGTCATTTAATGTACTATCATGCCCTTTACCATACTTTTCCTATTTACAAACCTTGTGAGGAAGATTATTCAAAAATGTAATCAAATTAGGAATTCCATTTGGATTATTGTTAATAAAATCACTAAATTTATTTATTAATGCCTGTGTCGTTCTAACTTTCTCACTGCAATAATTTTTATTTGCAGTTAATTCTTCTCCATTAATTACCAATATTCCATTGATTAAATCGCTGACATCATTCATTGAAACATAATCGATTGATTTTTATGGTAATTTTTTAATTAAAGTGCCACCAACTTTTCCATGTACACTTGAATCTAGATTGATGGGTAATTATTTGGGAAAATAAATGTTGAGAATTTCTTTTATCAAATATTTACATTCATTACCTTTATTTGATTTTATTTTAGTCATATTATTTTCACTATATACTATGCCTGAATTAAACAATATATTAGCATAATTTGGTAAATCAATACACCCAAATTTTTCACTCACATAGATAAAAGTTATTAATTAAAATGGCATCAATAACTGGATGGTCATCATTGTTAAGTATTTTAGTTTTATGTTCTTTGTTGTTTTTCATTTGTTCATATTCTCCCTTTAATTGTTCATTTTTTCTATCTTTTCTAACATATTCTGGGCCACATTTTGTAAATATTTATTAAGGATAAGGTGTCAGTAATCACTTAGATTTTACATTAATTATTTGTGTCCAATGCTTATGTTCAGTGTTTACAGTTAACATTCATTTTCAATGTTTATGTTTAACATTATTTTTCAATGTTTAAAAAGTTCTGAATCTCTTGTCTGTATTGACCATTATATATATTTCCTGTCATATCTATTATAATTAAATAGAATTTATCATCATTTCAACATTAATACACATCTCTCTAAAATCGTAAAATTCTAAGTCTCCACTGACAAACTCGTGGTAAATTTGATCGATCCTTGTATAATTCCACCTGAAAATTTTTAAGAAACTTAAATTAACTCAGTCTAACTATATTGCTATTGTTAAATGTGTCTGAATTAATTAAAAACAATCTATTACATTGTGTATACCTCTAGTAAAATATTTTCTACGTATATCCTGATTTTCAAGAATGAAATCGTCAAAAATAACAACTGAATTATCTTCACATTCATCTAAGAATACTTTCTTCACTATTTTCAAAAAAAGTAGTGATTCTTTTCTGCATTTTATCTTCGATTTTTTCTCACTTTTGATAAATTATTGTATTTTGGTGGATATAAACTTTTAAATTAATCATAGAAATGGTTAATTCTACTCCATTCCAACCATCAGGAGTTATAATCTAATTATCGATCACTAAGAGTGTTTTTCAATAGCTGCTGGGTCCTGCTGCTGGACATTGAACTGAATTCGATGAATGTTAGACTGTATTTATTTTTCGGTTTCCTCTCTACGATTCTTATTTTCAGCTCCTACTCTGTTTCCTTTTATTTATGTATTTCTTGTTAATAATAAATTACTCAACTGAATGGAAAGTCATCTGTTCTGAAGAAAAGATTAACCATTCCACTAAGAGAAAATGTTACCTTAGTTATTTTTTAAAAACATTCTTAGCATCAAATTCTATGTCAAAAAATTATACTTTACACTATGATGGAGAAAGAATAAAAATTCCTGTCAGTGAGTATTCTCTGAAAACCTTGGAAGATTTTATTCATTCAATAAACCTAATGTTGTTATTGACAGCGATGTTAAATTATACATGGATGAAGAAGATAGTATTGGACAAATTTTAGCTTTGGATATTCAAATTATTGGATACAATCAAAATATTTTACGGAAAACACAATCATTGGAATTAATAAATATAAATTTTAATCAGTATGATATAATGTTTGTTAAACATACTCAGCATTTTCATCAAGACATTAATATTGTCTCTTCATTTAAACCAAGTGCAGAATAAGGAGGACCAATATTACATGAACCAAAATATGCTGTTAATATTCCAAACTTTTATACTGTTCAACATTTAGTAATTGCTGTAACAGATGAAAATGACGATTTCATAAAATTCAACAGTTCACCTGTTACAGTTATGTTACTGATAAGTAAATAAGTTTTTGCTTAGTAAGTCATGAACAAATTCTAGACTTGCAAGTTTTACTCATTCCCAGTTCATGATAAAACGGAAAATAATTTTAACATTCCAAACAAGGAAACATAAATTACTTTTAATATTGAAGATGTTTGCATTCATCCTAATCATTCATAACATTTTGTGACTTTAAGTGTTATTAGAACCAATCTGTTACAGATCATACAACATGTGACAAAAAATTCACTAAAACTAATTGCTAATTGTTTGGTAAAACTGTTCAACATTATCACAATAAAAAAAAGAAACAATTTCTTTCTAGAATAGAACATCAGTTTATTTCATCATCAGTTGTTATTCTGTTCACTTAGAATGTGGCCAGTAGGTTAACCATGGATGGACATATTCTTAACAATGGTAAAGTAGAAGTAAGACAATGACGTACCCTATCCATTAAAAATAATTCTCAGATTTTTTTAAGAATTCTAAAGAAACAATTATGGAAAGTGATTTAACAGTAACTTTCACTTGGAGTTCAAATAATGGTGATTCTGTTCTTAGATGGGCTGATCGTAATGAAGCTGTAGTTGAAGATGCAACTACACTTCCTAAGGAAGGAAAATAGTTGTGGAATCGATGGAAATCCGTGTTATAGTCGCACTTCAACGAGAACAAGAAAGACTCAAAAATCCGAGAAGTCCAATTTATTTCCTTGGAACATAGACCACTGAAATTGCTAGATCACGTGGAAAAAGAAATTTGGAACCAGATATCACATTTTATTGTACTTATGCAAAATTTTATATGCTGTATTTTATTTTTCTTTTCTGAGTGAAACGAAAACATATTAATTTAATTGACTCTTCTGTAGTCGATCATATTAAACTTCAAAATGTTTATGTAAAGGACGCACAAAATAATAGTTTATCTCAAGAGTTATGGAGTCTTGATCGACACATAAGTATCTAACAGATTATTAACGTTTTGCTATTATAAAAGAATAACACAGATGAACAACGATGAAAATGCAGGTCCATAGAATTTTATTGAAAATGATCTTATCTGTGTAATAAATATGACTAGATGAATGAGCATTTGGACTGAACAAAAAGCAACACTGATATTATGCGCCACTTTTAACAAAAACATTCTGAATAATACACTTGGCTAAGTGATTGTGAATAGTAAAAAGAATTTATATTACAGCTCACAACACAGAATATTAGCTGAAAATTTTGAAGCTGGAAAATTTGGTATCTTGCTAATGAAATGACTGATTATAATCATAGTAGGTTTGCAACTTAGGAAACACTAAACTGATTATCAGAGGTAGGCCATAATTTCCGTTGAAACATTGGTTGTGTCCCAAAACTCATATACATACTGTCTTACCCTTTGAAAAATGTACTTTCATATTTGAAATGGGAAAGACTGCTTTCACAGAACACATACATCGAAAATCAAATGTATGTGACTATAAATTTAAGATTATGAGCTGAAACATTAACAAGAAGGAGTATTTTATTTGAAACTAAAGACAAACGCGTCTCACCTTTCATGGAACACTGAGCTACATACAGGGTGTTATGGGTACAAGACAAGAATTTTTTATAGGCGGCTGAGGACAGTATTGTGAAGAACATAACATCAGTATTCACTTCATATGCAGACTAATAATGACAGCTGTTAGGAGTTGTATGTATTTATGTTTTAAGTACCTTCAAGTATATGTGACAAGAGAAAGCCATTACACCATATTTTCCCTTGGCCAGAAGGTCTGATGTTGAAGTTTGCTGCAGTTACAACTGTGCAGAAAAAAACAGGTACTAAATTACGTGAAGTGTTTGCAGGCATACTACTAGACACATGCTGAAGTGGGTACAATACCTGACATGAAGTATAGTAGCGGCTCTATCGTTACGAAACGAAAGCGGTTTTAAAATCACTACTGACACACATTTACGATTTTCCAACTAGTTTAAATGATGTAGAGCGTCATCAAAGAAATCTGGGCTAATCAGTGTATTGCAGAGTGGTACAGATAAAGATAATTTTGTTTTCCAGTTTGTGTATTCACTTCACTTTTTTTATCACGTGTGGGACACGAATTCTGCCTCCAAAGCCAAGTGGTCAACGTGACAGATTCTCATATTGGGGTCTTTCGTTCGATTCCCAGTACCATCAAGGGTTTTGCCATTTTCACAAGACCAGACCACTCAGGGTGCACTCTCCCACGAAATGACAGCTGAGGAACCACCTCATTAAGAGGTAGGCCCTACAAGGGCAGAACTTTGATGGCAGCTGATGGTGTGTTGCACTGACCCAGTGCCCCTCTATATTGATGAATCCGACCTGATGAATGAATGAGAATGATCGGGCAGTCAGTCGTCTGTCGAATGATTCTCAGGGCAAAAATCGAGAGGTTCTCTTTCCTTTCGTTTTATATGAGTTGGGTAACTTGTAACATACACACATAGTGCTTCAGATGATAATGGTACACATGTACAAGGTCGAAAGGGATATATTTAGCTTTCAAACATAAATGAGAATACAAGTTTTTCAGTACCATAGGAAACGATTCCATTTGCCAGTTTCCTTACTACTTTATAATGCTTAGCCAGCTTTTGGAAATAGTGATAACACACTAATCCATGTCTACATTAAAACATCTGGAAGAAATAGCTCCATAGAATACAAATTCGTTCAACATATTGAACCTTTTAACAGCAAAAATTTAACAAATTGAATGTACTGCCACACAGGCCCAGCAAAGGCTTCTTCTGTGGCCTGGGAGGTTGGGGGTATGCAGAGGTCTTGAAAGGCAGTCATACAAAGCCAAAAAGTGAATCAGAGGCCAGTCTGTCTAGTTGACATCAAGCTACAAGTGTCCATGCTGATCCATCAAGACTATGTGGATTCTACTGTGTTAGCTTTCACAAGTGCCAAGTTGCATGAAAATATTTGAGGAGGACCAGGAATAGCTGACCAAAAGTTCTCCCTCTGGACAGGCATCAACCAGCCATAATGATGAAAGTTACAATCCTGTGCATGATGTGTTGATGTCTAATTGTCAAATGCGCAATAGGTTCACTTGAGTACCATCAATAAGTACTTCATATGCTATCATGATGAACAAATCGCCTTTCAAAGTGGTGCTCCAAGCTGGTCTACAAAGATTTGGTGGACAAGCCAATGTGCATTGCTGCAATGATCATGAATTAACTTTCCAAATGTATTCTGATTGAGCCTGATTTTCTGAACGATTTTATTACCAATGGCAAAACGTGAGCATTTGAATATTGCCCAGAGGCAAGGTGACATAATTAGTATATGTATGTTTCTGGTGCAGGGAGCACATTTTTAAAGTTTCCTTTTTTAAAACCATGATTTTAATTTTACTGTATACCCCATTTAAAAAAATTTTCCAATGCTCTGATGAAATCTCCATTTAATTAAAAATGTAAAAGCCAAACAAAAATTACTCAGTAAGGATTTAATATTCAGTGAACTAAATTTAGTCAGTGAAAACTTAACAAATATAGATAGAATCTAAAATTCAATCTCATTCAGTAATTTGAAGTGATTTACCTTTATTTTGTTTGCTAGCTAGATGTATAAAATTTCATACAACAATTTCCTCCATTTTTCTTCATTTCCTGAAAACTTTTCACTATAATGATCTGGAAGAGTAAATTTAAATTTATCATCCGAAACTACCAAAAGCTTTTGACCAAAGCTAATTACCTGGATTATAGATTTTGAAATATGGTAATATTTATTTTTTCATTTCTCTTAATTCAGTTAACTCTTAATCATAACCAATAATGTAACTACAGCTTCCTCAAATAGATTTTCAATGTGATGGTACATGTTCATTTTTCTGCTGTATTTATATGAAAAATAATTAGGTTTTAAAAAATTAAAATGTTTCATATGCATTTTAATTTTTGTAAATACGACATTTTCAAGTTTCAAATTTTTTTTTAAATTTCTGTGTTGTGAATTGTAAGTTAAAACGTAATCTTCGAAACTATTTCCTAAAAAAGGAAATAAACTTATTCAGTTAAAAGTGCAAAACGTTTACTATGGAAATATTTTCCACTGGTTTCCGAGTTTCAGAACTCAGACCTTGTGTACATGACACTTCACGAAGACGAAGCTTAGAATTAACTAAACCACTTCTTTTAGGGGGTTGGTGTCAAGTACACAAGTGGGGATAGTAAATGTTTTGTCCAATGTCCAGCTCTCTCCACCTTTGGCGACTTATAACTCCATCAGATCAATGGCCACAGCCCTTGCATCGATGTACTCATCCAGAGTTTGACAGAGAACACAGGTTGACAGTTTCTAATTATAGCTGGTATTCGAGATACCGAGTGGATTCTAATTTACTTATTTTTATCTGTGTATTTTACACATAAAATAAATTATTTTCATCACAATATTACAGTTATTTGATGAGACGAATTGTAAACAAAACGTAAATGTCAATGACAATATCAAAATTAATGTCGGAATAGAGTAATATACTTTTGAAATGAAGTATGTCACGACATTAATATAAGTGGAGCTTACACCAGAACCATCTGTTGGTCCGTATTCAAACAACATGTGAATAAGATGGAGGTAAGTGTGAGAGAGATAACAGGTGCAGCCAGCAAGAATGTGGGTTTGACAACAAGGAGTGTGTGTGATCATTGTATCAGCTGCAAGGCTTCACACAGAGAGGAGTTATGCAACAGCTATCGCCTGTAGGCATCCAGAAGCAGTTTAAGAGATCGATTTTTGTTTATGTTCCAAACAAATTTCAACCGATTTTAAAAATTGAAAGTGCTAAAGTAATCTACGTAAAAACAACAATGCACAAAAAATATAATGATTAAAATCAGAATACATTTCATCAGTAAGTTACTAGATTTGCCAGTTTCAAAATTTTCAGCTAATATTCTGAGTTGTGACCTGTAAGAAAAATTCTTTTTACCATTGAGGATTACATAGCGAAGTGCAATATTAAGAATTTGTCAAAGGTGGCGCAGAATTTCTTTGTTGCTTTTTGTTCAGTCCAAATGCTCATTCATCTAGTCATATTTATTACATAGATAAGATCATTTTCAATAAAATTGAATGGACCTGCATTTACATCGTTATTTAACTGTGTTATTCTTTTGAAATCGCAAAAACGTTAGTAAGCTGTTAGATACTTATTTGGTCGATCAAGACTCCATAACTCTTGAGAAAAAATTTTATTTTGTGCATCCTTTACATAAACATGATCAACTGCAGAAGAGTCAATTAAAACAACAAAAATATTCATTTGAGTCTGTAACCCACCTCCCAGCATGGGAAACGATGGAGTGACTGCAATCGTATATCTCTTATTTCCGGAATAAACATCATTATATTATCACCAATACTCGATGAATACTGAAAGCAAGAGGGAGGAAAAATATATATCACATAGCTAACACCATCAAAAATCCACGTGAACATTAAAAGATATGATGGACCTCTTGTCCTGACAGGCAGCTATAGAACCTTTATGCTTGTATATAAAAAATAGAAACTTCCTAATATACTAGCATATTTGCCCATTTCCATTAATATTCCATTGGCAGGTGTGGAACATACCATATGGGAACATCAAAAAGTTTCCATTTAGAGGTCAAACTTGTTCCCATGTGGTATATTCCACACCTGCCAATTGAAACTTAATGGAAATGGGCAAAAGTTATTTAGGTTTAATTAGTTCTAAGTTCTAGCGACTGATGACCTCAGAAGTTAAGTCGCATAGTGCTCAGAGCCTTTTGAACCATTTTGATACTACACGGAAGTAATAAATTTCATGGCATACCTCGTCATATTTTGTCGGACTTCCTTTTGTCCGACTCGACGTTACGGATTCAACAAATCGTTGGAAGTCCGCTGCAGAAATAATGAGCAATGTTGCCTATTGTGCCATCCATTATTGCGAAAGTGTTGGCAGAACCTCTCGATTATTTCCCATAAATGTAATGTGAGGTTTTCACGTCTTATGATCTGTGTAGCCAATTCTTTCATTCGAATTGTCCAGATTGTTCTTGAAACCTGTCACAAATACTTGTGGCCGAGAGACATGTCACACTGTCATCCATAAAAGTTCCACTATTGTTTGTGAATATGAAGTCGATGAATGGCAGCAAATGGTTCCCAAGAAATTGAACATAATCGTTTCCAGTCAATGATCACTTCAATTACGTAAGAAGACCCAGTCCACTCCATGTAAACATTGCCCATACCATTGTGGAGCCACCACCAGATGCACAGTGCCTTGTTGACCACATGGGTCTATGGCTTCGTACGATCTGCTCTGCATTTGAGACCTACCATCAGCGTTTTCCAATTCATCTCCTAGTTCCACAGATTGCCAGACATCTGGTGTCCTACGGATGTGGTCACGAGCCCAGGAGAGGTGCTGCAGGCGATGTCATGCTATTAGTAAAAGCGCCCAACATCCGCAGCATTTTCCTAACGGATACATTTATCGTACCTAGCACACTGACTTATGCGGCTATTTCACGTAGTGTTGCTTGTCCGTTAGGAGTGACAACTCTACACAAAAGCCGCTGATCATGGTCGTTAAATGAAGACTATCGACCATTTCGTTGGTTTGGCGAGAGTAATGCCTGTTATTTAGTATTGTCGGCACTCTGTTGTCAATGTGAATATCGGAATATAGAATTCCGTAACGATTTCCGAAATGGAATATTCCATGCGCCTAGCGCCAACTAACATTCCGCGTTCAAAGTCTGTTAAATAACGTCTTGCTGCAATAATCACGACCGAAACCTTTTCTAACTAATCACCTGAGTACAATTGGGAGCTCCACCAATGTAATGCCCTGAAGTGTTTGCCTCACGCGGAAAGAACAGCGTCGTTTGATGGTTGACTAACAGTGGGTGGCCGCAGACGATTTGCAAGCACCTGAGACCAATGAATGAAGGCTTACTGCCATTCATGTTACAACCAGCTCCCCTTGTTGTCGGCCTACAGCCTTCTTGACAACTCAGGAGCGCAGATAGGCACTTACAGGAATTCTCAGCACTTATCACAAAAAAACAGACATGGTGGCCTTAGGAATCTGCAGCCACTGTGGGAAGTCCCACAACATGAAACAGTATGAGAGCAATACACTCCAGTCACTGCAAGACCTGGAACTTTGGGTCCCTGTACGAAGACTGGTGGGTTTAGGTGAGTCTGCAATTGATACCTTCAATGAAATGGGTAAGACATAATGGGGAAAAACAGTAAAATGACCGAGCAGGGGCTATGGAGGGACTGATAATCAATCATTATTAATGACAGAAGTCACTGTGCCTTCAATGGGTGTTAGCTGGAGACCATGGAGTATCAGTCAATCAGTGAGTAATCTTTTGAAGAGCAGTGAAAACTGAAAGGCAACTTTTTCGCTCTGTGGATTGATCAGGGGTCATGCTAAGCGGTTTGTATGCTCTATCCAAAAGGAATTCTAATTTTGCATTCTGGTGACATGTCAGTCTATTGTTGACACAGTTTTCAGGGTTATAGTCGGATCCCTGCACTAATTCCGATGTCTCCTAATTTTGCACACCATGGAGGGTAGTCTATTTCGTGTGTGGTATTTGAGTCTTTAACCATCTAACTGCTTTTTCCTTGAGTCACGTCAGCCTGCAAATATTCTGTTGACGCCGCTCCTGAGACACATATCAGTACAGGGAATGGACGCCATCCGTGGATAACAAGAGTGTGTCAGCTGGCAGGTGGCTGATGTGTGGAAAGGGAAGAGGAGTAATTAACTGAGCTGTCGAGAGCGTCACCTCAGGAACGCAGGACACGAAATATGATGATATCTGGCTGTCATCTAGTTGCCACACGACGTCAAAGCAGATTGACAAGTTATGCCAACATCGCATGTTTCCCACACCCACTTCTTGCTCTAAGACAAGTGGTGAATTGGTGTGGTTAATTCCGCTCCATCTATCTGTTTTATTATCGCGGTGTTTCTATAACCAGTCAAATCTGCCCTGAGCTTACATTTCTATTGTTGATATCTGGATGACAGAAATACAATCAGTTTATCACATTTGATTTAATTTCGTACGTAGCTATTGCGTGCAGGGGCGACCTTATTTATTCATCAGTTTGCACTAATACCACACTTTTGGAGCCCAACATGGAGCGAAATCATTTGCATTTCATTCCTCATTCATTTTATATCACTAAATTCTTAATGCCAAGTATGGGGCCATGGATTATCAGTTCCGAGATTCAACAATGTATAGATCTATGTATAAAACTGCGTCTACATGACTTGTCTGCAATTTGAAGTTATGTGTTTGACAGAGGGTTCATAGAACTACTTTCATACTACTTCTCTACCTATCGACTCTCGAATAACATGGGTGGAAAATGAAACCCAAATCTTTTAATGGGACTTCCGTTTTCTCTTATTTTATTACGGTGATCAATCTGCACTATGTATGTGGGAGTCAGTTAAATGTCTCGATAACAATGGGAAAGAGTTGCTGATTGAAAGTCTGGGAAAAGATTTCGCGACAATGCGAAATGAGCTGAACCTGTTTGAGCATTTTCGATGTGTTCCATATGTCCTATACGGTAAAGAGCTCATATCACACAATAATACTCTAGAAGCACACAAATAAGGATAGTGCAGGCAGTCTCTTTGATAGATTTATTGCACCTTCTAAATATTATGCGAATAAAACGAAATCCTTGGCTCTCTGTCTCCACAGCATTTTCGATGTCAGGGTCCCAGTTTACGTTGTTCATAATTGTAAATCCAATGCTTTTGGGTGAATCCACAACGTTTAAATTTGTGTTATTAATCTTGTAACCCAAATTAAATGGAGGACCTCAGAATTTTTATCCCTTAAGTTCATTTACCACTTTCCGCACAGTGCAGATGTCTTGCTAAAGTATTATAGAATTCGTTCCAATATTCTGACAACTTCACCAGAATCTAAATGATACCACCATTAAACGGCCACTGTGGTCTAGCGGTTACAGGCGCTTCAGTCTGGAACCGCGCGGCTGCTGCGGTCCCAGGTTCGAATCCTGCCTCGGAAATGGATGTGTGTGATATCCTTGGGTTAGTTTTAAGTAGTTCTAAGTCTATGGGACTGATGACCTCAGATGTTAAGCCCCATAGTGCTTAGAGCCATTTGAAACATTTGATACCACTGTCTGCAAACGATCTAAAACTCCGCTAAAATTATGTCCTAAATATTTTGTGTAAATTAAGAGCAGTTGAGAGCTTACATCACTTTCACGTCACTCCAGTTTCACGAAATGACTTTGTGTCATTTACTTCTGAGACCATTGTGACAGGACATCAAGCATCCACACAGCTAATGAAGATACTCCAAAGGCATGCAGTTTGAGTGGAAGCCGCTTGTGAGTTTTGTGTAAAAAGCCTTCAGGATACGTAAAATTATGAAATCAACTTCAGAACTTCCGCCGATAGCACTCATTATTTAGTACGAATTGTGTTTCAAAAAGAACCATGCTTTCTGAATCCGTGGTGTCACGTGACTAGAGATTTTTTAAGATATTTCATTAATAAATGTTTCACAACCGTACCTAAAAGCGATGTTGATGATTTGGAGCTCTTTCTCTTTCATTATGTGACGCATACCACTTCCAAGCTATTAGATTCAGTTCCTTCGCGTAACCAGCTGTTGTATATGATTGATAAAATGGAGCATACCTGCCTCAGCATACTCCGAATAAATAGCAGTTGATATACAGCTTTGATAAGAAGTCTAGCCTTTATTAAATATTGAAGTTGCTTATCGAGGGTACCAAATTACTCACGCTATTAGCTACTTCCGATTCGAACACAGGTGTGTCTACTGCATCCTCTTTTGTAAAGGAATGTCGGAAAACCGTGGTTAGCAATTCTACTTTCGTAACACTATCGTCAGCAACACTGTCATTGCGTTACCAACTAAAGATCTTGATTTAGTCTTGCCCTGGTATAAATTACATACAAAGGGTATGTAGATTTTCTGCCAGATTTCTAGACGGTATTTCGTTGCTGAAACTGTGCGATGTCTAGAGCTCGGATGACAAGATGGCGCAGATGCAACTTATCGGATTATTTCAACTACCTGAAGAGGCTACACAAAAAATATTCACCAATAATAGTAGTATGTAAGTAGTATCGAGAATAATATCAGGTGGCGAATGTGTTTCCTTGCCTGTCTGGGCGTACCATTTCAAACTATCAGAAATAAAAGACATTAAAGCAAACATAATACGTTGACATTACTTTTGACTGCTTCTGGATGTATAAAAAACAGCTCCTAAATTTAAACTTCTTACACTTTTATAGAACAACATTATGGCAAATAACCTATAAGCATTTATTGGCCTCTGTGTGTCTAGTTTTGAAGTCCACGCCTTGGTGAACTCTCATAATCCCAATTAACACAACAATTTTAAGTAGGTTTTACTAAATTTAAATTATATACTAAGCCCTGATGCGATGCAACAGGGCCAAACTTAGCTCAGAGTGACCAATACGTGATGTCGGTGCCAAAATTGAAAAAAAAAAGGTCTGGAGGAATTGTGCCTCAGTTGTATCTTGTTCCTGTACCTCCTAGGATGTCATGAAAAAGTTATTTACTGTTACCTTAACATATTTTGATTCTCTTTCCTTGTTCGAATGTCTACATTTATCCCAAAAAGTCCGATTTCCAACCGTAAAATCCTTCTGGATGTAAAGAGGTTACACTTTTCAAGGTGGTTTTCTTATTTTTCACCTCTGAAGTTACTTTCAATCAAGGGTCAACTGTATTGCTACTGTTATATAAAAACTTATTTGAGTGATGGACAAAAGTGAGCTGTTGAAGAAGTGTTTGTATGGGTTGACACAAAACCAATACAACTGTTTCAGCTGCTGTTTATGGAATTGTCTACTACAATTTGAGTTAGGAGGTACGCAAACATGGATAATATGGGTCAGTCTTGCTGTTGTCACTTAGGGGGCGTTCGGCGTATAGTTACTGACACTGGAGTCATTGATACTTTAATATGTACCAACTTAAATATGTTAGTTGTATTTCCTCACTCAACCTGAGGGCCAAAAGGTGAGGCAAAAGGTGCTGTAGGTGGTCACTACAGAGATGAAAGAAGCGACGAGGCTCAGCCGCACAGTGAGCATGCCCAACAAGTTGGCCACGGGGCGTCCAGAGGACACCTGCCGCGCCAGCAGCCGCAGCTCGCGGTGGCCGGCGCCACCCACAGGCCGCACTTCCAGCAGCAGCTCCCAACACAGCTTCTGAGAGTGGATAACTTCCGTCTCCACACAGTGGGCAGGCACTACGAACAGCGTGAGGTGAACTAGGCTAAGAAATATACTCAAGTTCCCTTGCCACATACTTATATTACTTGTACCTATGAACGATAGTTTTGTGCCAAGTAAGTAAATCTGAAGGGTGGAAAACAGTGAAACTGATATGAAACATAACACTAGAAAAAGCTCATGGGCAGAGACAACCAACTCGGAAAATTTGCAGAGTTTTGCATGCAGTTTTGCGAGAGATCGCACATAGCCTGGTACACTCCATAGCATTCTAGGATGCCGTTGCGGATTCCCTCTGTACACAGACTCTTCCTTCACAGAAACGTTGCCACAATATGCAGCATCATTTCTCATATCGCGAATGCAAACGTTAAGAAGTGAGAGTCTGTATCTGATCACAAACTGTAAATTTGCAAATCTCAAAAGTGATAAAATGGTAGCAAGAAAACTGCCCACAGTAAGCGTTACACACAGGTTATAGTCCTGCTCTTTACTAATTGTGAACATTGGTGTGTAGAATGAACAACAGTAAAAAAATAATAGAACCAATTATAGCTTTACTATCTTCCCATCACATGTGTTCACAGGACCGATATGAGTCATCAGAGCTTTGTCACATGATGCTATCAGCTTAACAATTGTCTCGTATTTTTCTGTATTGTTCCAAACATCTTGTACTATTGAAACGAGGGTCATTGCCAACATACTCACTATGGCGAAAACAAAGATGACGTTCGCTACAGAGAATGTAGGTAACGGTCTGCAACAGAGATGCACGATAACACATGCAGAAATCATTGTGATATGCTGGCGAAGGTTACTGTAACCAGATCCGATTTTAATTTCTTCAGTGATCCAGTTTTTATACCAACCGTAAAAGGCATCAGACCAAACAGCTTGCATGTGAAGTGGAATGGCTTGGTGCCCAATAAAAGTTTCTCAGTATTATCTGGCAGCAACATGGCACATTCGTTCACTGACATCACCTGAAAAAGGAAGAAGAACAAAAACTTAAATGCACAGTACTAATTTTTCACAATAATGTTTATTTCATAGTCAGCAACGAACTGGCTTTCAACTTTCTAGGCCTTCCTCAGAGAAATTAAACAGGTGGGTGACACAACATTAGCGACAGTTTATAGCAGTGCAAAGACTTTTTCTCCAAATGCGAAACACAAACGCAATGAATTTCACAAGTAAGCATTGAAGAAACATATTTTATATACTTTATACTGAAATATTTAAAGTATAAGAACGTACCGATCTAAAATGATTCCAATTGAGAATTGGCATAGATTACCATGTTATTTAAACAAAACAACTAACGAATGGGATGGATATGCAAGATAAAGGGGTTCAGGGTGGTCTATGGAGTCAGTAGAAGGTCAAAGAAGAATAACAAATAATTTTCAGCAGATATATTACCTGAAGTTAGGAAAAATATTTACTGGCTGCTGTACTTACAACTTATTATGTCCGTCACAGATGGTAACAAATGTACAGTCGGCTCTTGATTGCCTAATATATAAGCCGCAATATTATCTATCTTACAAAATTCTTGCTAACTTTTTCAAATTCCACCTCTATATGTACAGATAAGTTACCATTAAAAAGTAATTTATAGCTCACAATAGCTTTTCTCCTACAAAAATGTGTTAATATTTTTCATTTCTTAGTTTCGCCGATGAGTGGAACAATAAGGTTCTACAAAGGTGTATTCATTCTGCCACTTTTAATGAGGCAACATGACTGGTTAGTTGTCAACTGATGCACTAGCGTTTTCATGACCACTATAATATTGTAGACATATATTTCTCCAGATAGTGATTTAGACGTTCTAAACTTAATTGAAATAGCCGCAAGTGTTCCCAAGTGCCAATATTCCTACACCTTCCCCACCCACACTTAATGCATAACGGAGTTTCACCCCCACAGAAGAGTATTCGAATTAAGAGAATTGTCAGTAAAAATCAACATACAAGGAGGTGAGATATAAGTATGCTGAGAAACCATGATGTTGTTTCATTGTTGTCTGAAGCCACAGGCACTGGTATACGGCACGTCACGTTCACCTGACGTATCTAAAATTATAATCGTATGAATTGGACACACAAATAATGATATAGGTAACATGAAGGTAATGAAGCTGTGGATTCGCAAAGAAAACTACTCCAATTGATCGAAGAATGAAAAGAAGCGAGTAGTGCAGCATTATTCACAAAGATATGTAATCATTCGGGAGTAAACTTTAGCTAAAGGGAAATGCCTGCAAATAAAAAAGTCACGATACAGAAAGGTAAACGGTTTCCTAAGGATAGATTCAGCACACATAAAAGTAAAAATAACTTCCAATGAACTTAAAAGGTAAAATGTCAACATTAACAGTGTTAAGGGAACATCGGTGTATACCCAAACGAAAGTGAGAATTTGTGGAAAAACTGCAGGGAAACCACAGGGAAGGAACTGATTGCTTTGTGGATACAAGAAAATAAAATAGCTACGCATTTGGAAGGCATGAGTGATCCATCATTAATATATGAGTTTGAAAGACGTTTACAACACCTGCGATCAAACAGGTAAAATGACATGATTCACACTAGTTCGGAATTTCTAACGTCACTGCAGGAATTAGCAGCCAAATGACTTTCTAAAGTAGTGTGTGAAATCTGCACGCAAAACCGTCGCACTTTCGGAAGAATATCAGCCACACAGTGCCTAAGTCAGCAAGGGTAAGTAAGTGCGAGAAGGAACGGATAGATGAGTCATCAGACTTGTTGACCAGAAGAGTCGAAAACAATTTTGTGGATCTGCTACACAGTGGAAGCAATACTACGCCTCGGCAAAGTGGTGCAAGACTTTTGGTATTCCCAAAAATAAGTATAACATATAGGGAATGGCAGGTGATGACGAATCATAGTGGAAGAGCAAGAAATAAGTGCCTGAGACAGGGAAGCAATCAACTTCCCCATTGGTCAAGCTTCAGGGCAGACAATCAACAAAGCTAATAAAAGGAAGTTTAAGGAAAAGGATTAAAATTTGGGACAAAGAGAGTCAGTAACATTTGCTGCTGACATAGCTCCGATCTGTAACAGAAATTTCGTATGTGACTACCCAATTTCAACTGGAAGTAAATCAGAGAGAGATGAAGTTATTACGGAGTAGCAGAAATGAGATTAGAGGCAATCGTAATACCAAAAATTGGTTATATGGTTTACATTATGTGAAAGCTTTCTCTTAATCCAAGTACACAAGTACAAAACATTTCTTAATTTGACGAACAAATTTCTACAAAATTTTATGGTGAGCATAGCACCTTATGAAGGTGTATCATGGACTGAAGGGAAACCGGATAAGAAGGAAATGGAAACGTTTGAAAGGGGGTGTACTAATGGACGCTGTAAATTGGATACACTGGTATCATAAAAATTTAGATGGTTCCTCACATAAACGAGAAAGGGAGCAATATTCAGCCAAACAAATTAGTAGACATGATTGGACATGTGTTTAGGCAACACAGAATATCCTCCATGTTACTATGGAATGAAATTCAAGGGGAATGAATGATAAGTATACACAGTTAATAAGTGATTGAGTGATCACTCAAGGTGCAGATGTGACACTGAGATGAGCTGATTGTGACAAGCGGGGAGGTGAAGTTTCTCAGCCAGAGTGGCGATGACCTAAGAAAAAAAATACTGAAATCTTAACACTTTTGTAGAAAATAATGGGACCTCCACAACAACTGTTTCATAACACTTTCTGACCTAGAGTCCACGTAAGTCGATTCTTGCTTAATGTCCCCATCATTAAATATTTCTTCATTCAGTGAATTCCAATGAAACTCAGACATTTAATAGTCGCTTTCAGAAATGAGGAAAACAACTGTAATGATAATTTATCAATGTTATGAATGGGAATAAACAGAAGAGTAAAATTAGCCTTGAGTGCTTTTGATAAACGGAACTGAGCTTTCAAAACGAAGATTCCAGTGTGAGCAAAACAATCAGTCTGCGTTACCAGTTTCGACTCACAGAAGTAAGACATGGAATTAGCTTGTGGTAAGCATTCAAGACTGAGCTGCTCCGCTAGGATATATATCTGACGCGTAATGCGAATAGCTACGAGAGAGAGAGAGAGAGAGAGAGAGAGAGAGAGAGAGAGAGAGAAGAAAGGCAAATGTAACGAAGAGAAGCAGAGACTTAATGCCTGAAGTAATAAAATTAAGTCTGTACCTCCGGAATGTAAGGGAAGACTAGTGGATAGCTATTGGACTGAAGTTCGTGTTGCATCCAAAGATGTTGGCAAAAAGTGGGACGAAGAACTAATGGTCTGTGAATAGCTCCCATTAGGAAATATGGAAGAGCAACATATAAGAGTACCCCTGAAGATTATATTCCATGAAGGCTCCGAAACAGGAATTAAGTCAATAGTGAATTTTAAATTGCTGGTCGTTGCGGTGATGTTGATTTTAATATGTGATAGATACTAGTCACTATGTAACACAAAATGCACTGTCATATGAAGTCTGCTTTGATACTCCAAGTGTGACAGACAGTTTCACGAGCGACCAAGAAACTCAGTAGGCGCGCCAGGTAGAACGGATTACAATGTCAGCTAGCTTGAGTCATCAGGAAAACACAGCTTGGTCCGAAGCGATTGCTCTCCTCCCGACAGCAAGCTATTGTCAGTGTGTGACGTCAGCAGCATCACCCAGGTGAAAGCCGTCTTACGTCATCTCGAGGTGGATGGTGAACTCTGCACCTGTGCAGTTCTTACAATGTCGATCAAACGGTGTAAAGGCAGACTTTATAAGCGGTATTGTATCCTATATTAATTTAGTAATACGATTACACGATAATAGTTCATGTTTTGCTTTTCCACTCAGAAGAATTAATTTCACACCATTGTGACTAACTAAACCCAGGGTGGAGACATTGTTTTATCCTAACTGCCACGTGTCACCACTTTTCATGTATAACGCTTTTGCTGACATCCGATTTGAGGTTGTGGAAGTGATTCCACGATCAAATTTTGTAAATCCTTCGTCCGACAGCTTAAGATCGTACAATAATGTAAAATAGTTTGAGTACAAATTATAGTTTATAAATGTGAATGCAGAACATGAACTGCATAAAAGTATCAAATGGTAAGAGCACTTCATGTCAGTTTGAATGACTATAAAACGACCGCTTGTGAATAAGTTTGAATTAGATTCTATTTTGACCAAATCATGAAGGCTTGGACAGATAAAATATCTCATATGTATGAAAAATAACAGTAAAAACTAATAACTTAGATAGTGCCATACAGTCTCTTTCGCCATTTCAGTATGAGGTCATACACATCAAAATACACCTGCTTTCACGCTCGCTCAAAGCGAATTGAACGCAAAACGTGACGCAGTCACGTGCAACATGTAAGCAAACGATAACAAATGCAGTGTATATACACGTCACAAAAAGAGAAGAAGGATGGAGATCCTACCAGGAGCAAACCTGGATCTCGCTAGAACCACTGATGGTTAACAGCAGACAGCATAAACCATGTGAGGGACAGTTAAGCTGCTATTTTTAAAAATAAGGACTTGGAAAATTTGCCTTATGTGCAGATTGTGGCTATGGTTTCTTTTTTACAGTTGCCTGTAAGTTCTTGTACATTTTTATTACTTCGATTGTGACCTACAGGTTAGATTAAAGGGTTCGATTTAAGCGATAGAAACTGGATCAGTAGTTAAAAAATGTAGGTTCTAGCTGAGTTACCATTTTCTAGATCACTCACTCGTTTCTCTCACTCATTCACTAGAAAGTGACAGCTTACCTAGAGCCTTCACTTTTTTATCAACTATAAAATACTTTTCAGGTCTAATTCACTCAGTTTCATTTAAGTTACCTAGAAAAATTAATGAAAATGAATATTTTTCTTGTATCACGCTGACCAATTTCCATAGTAATTATTTTTTCAATGCTAAATTTGAATTTTAAGAAAATAAAAAAATGAATTGTGGGAAATACAAGAAACCTATTCCGTGATCAGTCATTAGCATTTTATGAACTGGCGATTGTAAATGTTTTTTAAGAGAAGGCATATCTACAGTTCTACCACATTCACATGGAACTTTAGCTTTCAGGTAATATTTTTTAAATTCTTCACAAGTACTTTTCGATATTTATCTTTATAAAATTCTTTAATATTCTTTTTCAATAGACAGTCATCACTCTGCTTAGGCTGTTTCATATTCTCCATTTAAAGACTATAAAATTTATTTGGGAAAAAGTTCATTCCCAAAAACTGCAAAACAAACACTTTTTTGGACTGCACTGACCCCATGTACTGATTGCTGTCCTTCAATCTCACAAAATATTAACCTAGTTTGATAAAAATTTTAATCTACATAAACAGAGCTATTCAAAAATGAGAATTTCATATAAATTCCTAATTGTCATAATAAATTTTTCTCTTTTATTTCGAGTTCATTTCTGAAAATACATCAAAATTAAATGCAAACACGATTTTAAAATTGCATTAACTTTTTCTAATGTTTCATTCATTTATAGTTAAAAATTTCCAGTAAGTAGTGTATGCTATGGATCGTAGATTAATGTTTTCTTACCATACATTGTTACCTAGCTAAGGTATGTGCAGGAATTTTTTCAATGAAAGCTGCACAAAGTTTCATAGTTGTTTTCTGTGAACTTACAATGTTCTTTTTACGATTCATGTTAATCACATATGTATGATAGTTCACTGTGAAATTACATGGAGCTGTCAGTGTCTGATTCGAATAGTGTAACTCATTTAAAACTGAGAAATGAATTGTATGATTTGAGAAAATTGTTTGGAGGATTAACACTCCACATTTTCTGTAGGATAATTTTTATTCCTCCATTTTTCCAGTATGTAGTCTGTAGATTAACGTGATCGTATAATGAAGAGTCAAGAAAATGATTATTTTTAAGATTTGTCTAAAATTAAACAAATTCCGCCGAGTTCTTGTAGTTTGTGATATGAAGTTCGAAATTCTTCTTACCACTCAATCCTGCAACTTCTACAGTTAGTAGTTCATAAAAAGATATTGAAGTAATTGAATTTTTCAGAATATTTTCTTGTTATTCTAACTCGAAAGTTGGTTCATGTTTAATAATTGGTACACGATTTTCCATCAGTTCTATTACAATGTTTCCTTCCTTGCGGAATGTATCTTTAATTTTAACTCCAGCACCATTACAGTCAGGCCATCTAAAAATTGCATATGCAAAACTAGAAGACCTAGTAAAAATTACTGTTAAATCTCCTTCTCACTCTTTATTTTTCCATTATTAATAATATTTCCTTTCAAGCTTATTTTATCAGTAACAGATGAAGTCTAACATAACACAGCTGTTGATGAAAAAAGGGATGTTCGATTCTAGATAAAATTTAATTTCCTTTCTTTATGGCCACAAAATCAAACAGGTTGCCACTTAATACCCAATTAGTTTGTATTATCTTTTTTTAAAATTTTGTATAATCTCATTCTGATCCATCTGGATTTGCTATAACAATTCTAATGTTCACATATAATTGTGCACAGTTTGGATGAAACCAACCATAACCAATATTTATTTCAATATCTGTTTGTGGAATTAGTAAAATTGTTAACTCTGGATTTCATTCATGATTTATAGATGAGAAAATTTACTAATAATTTTTAAGACAACTGTTACACATGCACCATTATAGTAAATCAAATTGTCATTTTCATCACTTATAGTAATTTTTAAATCTTCAATAGGATCAAAAATAGCAATATCTACATGGTAATTTGGTTCATAAATTATTGGTCTTCGAAACTCAGCATTAGGTTTAAATTAAGCAAAAATATTAGTTTTTCTATGAAAATGATCATTATGTTTATCAACATTCCATCAGCCAAATTAAAATTTTATAGAATAATTTTAGGAACTTGTTTAGCAACAGTCTTTTTATTAGCTTCAGTAATTAGGTTATTAAATCCGAGAATACTTGCAGCATTTTCTTTTTTATGTCTTTATACAACTTAACATGACTCTCAATAGCCATTGTATTTCAAATTTCATCAGCTGTGATATAAATAGGATTTTTTGAATGAATATTCTTTCTAAATTTCTTAAACTATACTGACGTATAGCAATTTCAGTAGTTTCTCCATCACAATTCAGTTTATTATTTTTCGATGCAATATTTGAAGTTAAAAAAGTTGAATAAAAGCTAACTAATTAAACATTTTTATAAGTGTCTCTTATTGGAACACTTAATCTTCTTTTAAAGAATAGTTTACTTACCACTTGGTTGCAATTGGCATTCCATTTATATTGATAAAAATTTATTTAAATAAATGAGACACAGTCGAGACCTACATCGCACAGCTTGGGAACAAAAAATAAGATTTCCAGAAAAGACATTAAAACTGGTAAGCTATTATTGAATTCTGTTTGATGTGTAGTCATACTACCAAGTGACTGTGGAAAAATTACTTTATTAATTGGCAATTATATTCAAGCTCTATTACTGTTCAATCGGAATAAAATAAATAATTTGTATGTTTATTGAAAAAAAATTCGATCAACCGAAATATCAAGAGTGTATAAAGAGATGTGACAAAATTGAAGAGAAGCAGAATGAAAAAATTACTACTTTTATTATTAATGAAAAAATTATTCCATTAAGGCAATAATTCAGTAGTAGTATTGAAGACCTCATTCTTTCAAATCCGGATTTTGTTAGAGAATATTTCAGTAGAAGGAGACATAATGGAATAGAAAGTTTTTATTTAGCTCAAACTTATTCAAAAAACCAAACCAATTAGTAAGAAATAGTTTTATATTTTAAATAGTTTCAGATTAGATGACACAAATTCAAGTCATATTTATCATGAGTTAGTTGGTGGTGATTTAAAGTTTGATAATTTTTAAGACATCTGCAGTAAATGTTGGAATGATGTATTTGGATTTTTTATGATAGACATGACTAGAAAGCCGAATGAAAAATGTTCAGAATTAAAATACAGTATTTCATTCAATATTAATATTTTTATCCTTATTAAATGAGTACTATAAAACATGATATTGGATAAATGTCAAGTCACAGTGATATTTTGTCTGAACACATTAACAGATTTAAATTGGCACTAGGTTATTTAAAACAATATAAAAAATTAGAAAAAATTGAATCAAGGTTTTGTGAATATTATAATAATAGTTCATGGTCTAGCAATGAAGGTAAATTTGGAACTGATATATGTGATTTGTCATTTCTTTCAACGATTTATATTTAAAATATTTCATCTATTTAAATTTTATAAATGTAATAGGTAAACAAGATACAGGCTAAACCAGTTCCTGCTGGTGCAAGAATGTTAAGGAAAACATCAGTTCTTTAAAAATTATTAATTTTTTTATCTGTATTGAGAGTTTGCAAAATATGACCCAGAAGTTGTTGAAAAAGCTAAATGAAGTAGGACGAATCCTGAAGAATTGAATTAACAATTCAAGCTTTGTAAAAGCCAACCATGAACAGAATATGAAAAGCACAAAGGAGACGATTAACGAGTTATTGATGCCACTGAACAAGTAAAAGATGAATCATAGGATGAGCTGGTAATGTTTTGAAAGCTCTTGAAGAAAATAGAGTAGTTGGAAATCAAATGGTTCTTTATCATCAACATCCCTACCTAGACAGAATTTGGAGATATCTCACCACTTACAAACCCACACTACTGGCCTGAGGCTACTCCTAGTAAGTATGACATTACATTAAATGAATCAGAAATTCAAGCTCCATTGAATAAGATATGGTGTTAAAAAATAAAGGAGATGCAATCTGACAAAGAAATAAAAGGGGATAATGTTTAAAAAAACATTAGTGAAAGGATGTTACAGTATTTTGATCATACTGAAGATCCAGCTTTTGGATTGAAACTTGTAATTTGTTGGGTATTTTGCAGTTGATTTCGATGGCGATAAACTAAAAGTTAGTGGAAAGAATACAAATGCACAGATAGTCTAATGTATCTTGTAACTAAACAACATATAACTGTGGATGCTATAGCTGAAAAATTTCATTCTGATTGTATACCAAATTACGCAGATACATTGCACCATTCAGGAATGACATATTCTGAGATTAGCTCAGACAAAATAAACTTGTGTAGATGTAAAGACTACACTAACCTGATCAATATTATTGACATCTTTTTTTTTAAAGTGTATCAACTATCATCAGATTGAGATTCTTCAGATTATTCAGATGCAAAACCGGTGAAGGTTTAATTTAAAAATTTACAGAAATACCGGTTGAATATGTTTGGATGAATGATGTTAGAGATTGAAGCAATAGATTAACAGTAATTCATGGTGAGGACTTAGCTCGGAATAAAAATTATCATAATGAAAAGTTGGAATAATGCTGATGTTAAAAACAGATTAAGTGATTTTATTATAAATAATGCCTACAGAACACTATATTTGATTACATATTTGCATAATTTATCACTTACATTATGTAAAAGTGAAAATCATGGAGAAAGTCTACTAAATTGGGCTTTACATAATTTACCAATGTCAGAGATCATCTACCAGAATGTAATCACTGCATACCATTTAATAATTCGACAAAAGACTAGTACGTAGAGATGAGGGAATGAAGTAGCAGAAGCATATGTGACAGTATGTCACTTAAATATTGACATTTTTATCGGTTGTAAACAGTGAACAATATTGTGAGGTGTTAAGGGTGAAACAAAAATTATTTGTGAACACTTTACGTAATTTTATAAAAGATACAGTTAATGTTCTTGAAACAACTGATATGCAGCGATAATTTAAAAGTTGCATCTTTATTTAAAACATATCTATGAAAATAAAAAAGGAATGTTAAGAGACACGATTGTATGGCTGAGGAGGCAGAACGTACTTTATGGTACTCACACTGTTTGTTTCATGATATGGAAGGCAGCCATTGAGCAGCTACACATATTTTATGTAAGATTTTCGGTATTTTGCTAAAATAAACTAATTCATATCATCACAAAATCAATTTCTTTGTAATAGTTGTCAACTCAAATGGTCCCAGTGGCTAATTATTTCAATAAGCATTTTTTCAGTAATTAGCACTGCGGGAAGCTCATCTTCCGATGCAGCCTCTGGCTGGCCATTACGCGCTTAAGTATTAATTTATTTTTTGAAGTGTTAACAGTTACTGTAAATGCGGGAGATTTAGTTGTAAGAACCTTTTTTAAATTGCAACAGTTAATTAATTTACATTAAAGTTTATTTTTTACATTATGCAGATTCCAGGAGTTCAGTAACTTTTATCTTGGCCACTCCATGGCAACAATCGAAATACTCTCAAGCCTTGCTTTGCAATCAGTAAATATAAATTAACAAAATTACAATCAATTCAGTTAATGGCAACTATATTTTAGTCATCACATTCAAAATCTAATGTTGGTACATGAATAACAGCAGCTCTTCAAGAACCCATTTCATATTTACTTATGCATGTAAGTAAAAGTGATAAGAAAAGATAACATCCCTGAGTGAAGGAATCATACTCTAACAAAAAAAATTCACCTGATAAATTACATATATATATATATATATATATATATATATATATATATATATATATATATAAAATGTAACACATACATCTCCTATCATTACCATAAAGAATCAGTGTGTAGATATCAAGTTTTTCAAGACCTTCAATTAGCTGCAAAAGAAACAATGTACAGTTCAGATGCTAGTTTGAAAAAGAAAATTGCAGCTAGTGATGTCAGAGGAATAATATATGGAAAAGAAAGATTAGGTATGGGTTTCGATGTTGATGAAAATGGTTGGCGATTATAAACATAACATCTAATAAAATTTATAGTTTTTAAGTGAATGTAATGCATGGTATAACACACAAGATCACGAACAACATACAGAATAAAATATATACTGGAACTACATTTATAATTTTATGCAGGAGAATGGCAGGTCACCAAGATGATGATAGAAAAGGAAATGAGACATCAATTTTAGCTCATAATAGAAATTCAGAAACTGAGAAATCTAGAACTGACCCTATAAGGTGTGCTATAGTTTCATCAAGGGAAGAACTTACAATTGAAGAGCAGAATGAAATAGAAAAATATAATAAGCCAGTTTTATTGACTGTGATTTTAGCATTTGTTTACAGTCATGAAATAACAAGAGATCAAGCTAAAGAATGAAAAGTTAGAAGAGATTATTACGATAGCCATATGCAAACTTCAAAATACAGTGAAAATGAAAAAAAGAGAAATAAACTGAGAAAGAGAATAAACCTTAGTAAGCAGAAGCTATTGAATGAAGCTTTTGTGGAGTTATGTAAGTAAAAATATAAAAATTATTAATTCTTATAAGTTTTTTATCTATATAAATGAACATTTTTTTTCTGTTGATTGTAATTTGGTACCAAGTGGAAAAATAAACGAAAATCTATTAAAATTTAATTAAATAATGAACAGTAACATAGTATTGAACCACGAACTGATGTACAAAGAAAGAATGGTTGAGATAGTGTCAAAACATCCAAAAACTGGTATAAATTTACTTGTTGTATTAGGTATTCCTGGTTGAAAAAGGTTATTGAATACCTAACACAAACGAAAGGAGGTAAATGACTACCTCAACATGTAGATGCTGATACCCTGACAGTGGATATACACGCCCAGTGGGTTTCCCTAAGCTGGCTGCTTTCACCACAGCTTAGGGGCCCAAACGGCTCCACTAGACTTTGTTATGGAGTACTGGAATCTCTTTGAGGGGGCCACCTTTCAATATAGTCATGAACATGGTGACAAGGAAGGCATTGGATGGTTGTGGTCATAGGATGGGGGAAGGAAGAAATGAGAATCATTTGTTATGATGATGAAGCAGTAATGCTGCCCAACAGTGAAGATAGCCTGTAGAAACTTTAACAAACTTTTTGCGTGGCGCCCAAAAACCTAAATATGGTCATATCCACTGAAGAAACCAAACGTATGACGACATCTATGGAACCAATTCGATAGAAACTAGAAGTGGATGGAAAAATTACTCGATGGGTAATGACATTTTAATATCTTGGTATTGAAATGTCCAGCAGTGGAAATATTGAAATGAAGCTAGAGAACAAGTATTAAGAGCAAATAAAGTGGCAGGGTGTTTAAATCATATTATTTGGGAAAACAAGGGTATAGGAAAACACGAAAAGACAAGCATATTGTAGAAAGTAGTGAGACAAGTTGTGACTTACACAGCTGAGACAAGATCGAAAACATCAAAATCCAAGAGCTTCGGAAAACAGGAAAATAAAATCCTCCAGGGAAGATATTGGGAGACTGGGAGAACTGAAAACATTAGAAAAGAATGTAAAGCGGACACCATTAATAAGTGGGAATATAAGAGAAAGTATGAATGGAACGAAAACATAGACAGAATGGATGAAAGGAAGACTGTGAAATTCGTAAGAAATAAACTGCAAACTGATAAAAGAAATGTTGCTCGTCCAAACAAAAGCTGGAGCGGGAACCTCAGGTTAGACCTGTGGGTATTGAGGGAAACAGGCCTTAGCCATCGAAAAAAAGGGAAAAAAATATGCTGGAGTGCGAACTCTTCTTTATTGCACTGAATCGAAAATCACTCTGAGTCTCTGCTGTAAGCAGGGTGCCACGTTGTTAAAACCCTTGATTTGTGGTGGAACTTGCTCCACACTCCAGTGCACACACTACACGAGTCCCGGACGACTTCTTTACCCGTGGACCTTTCTTGAAAAGACGTTCCATAGCTGCATGAGCAATGGTACGGATTGCTAGTGAACTGGAAGTAGATGGGAACTCATGCACCTGACACAACGTGACGAGTTGCCTCCAGATGGTAAGAGGCGGTTCTCTAGTCTCAAGACAGAGACTAGATATGTGGTTACTCCTGTAAGCGCCCATGGACAGCCTAAAACTCTTATGGTGTATAGCGTCAAGGATGTTGAGATAAGAAAGCCTTGCTGATGCATATACTGTGTACCCATTGTCTAGGCGTCATCACAGAAAGCTCCATAAAACAAGAGCAGAAATCCCCTCTCCATTTCCCAGGACCTCTGGCTAAGATACTTCAAGATGTTCAGTGCCTTCTGGGCCTTTGCCTTCAACACCTTTAGGTATGGTACCCACGACATTTTGGAGTCAAATGTGAGGCCCAGGAACCTCACAGTGTTTAATATAGAGCATTGTGTTCCACTTAAACAATGCAAGTGTATTAAAAGTACGACTCGAATAATTAAAATGAAAACACAGAACACTTTTCTACTGAAAACTCAAAACTTATGTTTGCAGGCCATTGCTCCAACCTCTGCGCTGTAAGCTGCTACTGACGAGTCACTGTTGCAACACTGGAAGAGAGGAACAGAAAAACACAAAATCGTCCACAAGTAAGGAGCACTGTAGAGGACTTCCTATAGCATATGTGATAGTGTTATGGCTAAGGCAAAGAGGGTAAGACTTGAAACAGTGCCTAAGCTACATAATTCTGCCGCTCAAAACGATCAACACCAACTCTGGGGCTAAAAGCGCTTAGACAGAAAGGATATTATGAGGTTTAGATGGTGGCCACGGAAGCCCCACTGGTGCAGCTGCCATAAAATACTGTGTCACCAAGTAATGTCGTACACATTACTAATGCCAAAGAATGCACGGATACTTTGGTGTTTACATAGAAAAGCCTGCTGGATAGGTGTCCCTAGCAGGGTCAGGTTGTCTACAGTGGATGGAAATCTCTGGGATCCACACTGACACTGGCTAAGGAGTTATCAATTCTCGAACATCGAGACTAGACGATAGTCAACCATTTGTTCCATGATCCTTCCTGCACAGATCGTTAAGTCGACGCCCTGGTGACTTCGGTCCTTTACTGGCCTTAGGACAGATATCAGTTGCCTCTCTCGACGAGCTGGGAACATGACCTGTTTGCCATATCAAAACAGTCTAGGAGGATATTGTTCGGTGCCACTGCCAAATGTCGAAGCACGTCTAAGTGTAGGAAACATGCGTGTATATGCACCATGAGTTATCAGACGTGGTTGTGATCAGGTGCAGTACCATGAGTCTCAGATACTGTCGAATACAGCTCCAATATTGAGAAAGGGTACTTGTAAAACTCAGAATTGTTTGATCTGAAGTTCAATTTGCCTCTCTGTGAGCGCTGGCTACTGGCCGGTATCGGAAGTAGTTGAGTGGTAAACGTCTTTAATCCTGTAGATAGATCCCCTACATTTTTGGAAAAATTGAAACGGGTGACAGAGTCCAGGAAAGCTTGCCACGAGCTTTTCTTGCTCTTCTTCGACAAGTGGCTTCTCCCTTACATACTAGAGTAGTGTACCCAAAGAGTTGTCATTTAAAACACAGCGTAGAGTTCAGTTCATAGCACCACATGTTCCAGCGAAGAAAACCTACTTTGATATCCATCGGGAGTTTAGTGCCACTCAGAATAAGTGACGCAATGGAGTTTTACCAGATCAGCATCCATCTGTTTATTGACACACTATAAGACTAAAAAACAACGCTTCATATAGGAATCATCCGAACAGAACGGAAAGAGTGGCGGATGGGAGTTATCTTACTGAAACTTAAGCCCGCGATGGTTTGCTATGAAGGACAATCAAATAGCGAGTAGAATATAGTCGACAATTCGCTGTTCTGTAAGGGTGCCACGCCACGTATGACAACAGAAGGAGTCTTCCTATGACAGGAATAAGCATCCCAGACCATCAGTCGTGATTGTTGAGTCACATATTGGGCGACTTGCAGGCTGGTATCCCGCTGATATTCGGGGCGTCTTCTGAAAGGGCTTTGCTGGTCATCAGGAGTCAGACTAAAGAGGAAATCATCACTGAAAACAATTACACTACGGTGAATGACACTGCAGGCTGAAGATGTGTCTAGAGATGCCATGGATACCAACGTGACTGTGCCCTCCATGTGGCCTGCCACCAGAAGAGATGATCTGTGATGCTATTTCTTTTCATAGTAGAACACCACTGGCTGTCATCTGCGGCACCTTCACAGAACAGCTCTTCGTTGACGATATTCTACATTTCCCAAAAAAGGCGATATTGTGTACTGTTTATCCTCGTGTTTGTTTAACCCTACCTTGGCCAGCAGTTTCGCCAGATCTCTCCCTAGTTGAGAACGTTTGAAGCGTTACGGACAGGGCCCTCAGAATACCTCGAAATTTTTACGATCTTAAGCGCCAATTGGACGTAGTTCGTCACAAAAAACCTCAGAAGGACACCCAACAATTCTATCAGTCAGTGTCAAGTCAAATAATTGCTTACACAAGGGCCAGAGGTGGACCAAGGCATTGATGACAAGTTCAATTTGCAAAGCTCTCTCACTTCAATAAATCATCCAATTTTTCTGAAATTGTAATCATTTGTTTATCTATACATATACATCGTATCTACATATGTCTGCCACAGTAGGATAGTATCTTCGTGTTACGTCGTTTTTTGTGTTTTAGAGTGTCTTTCACACGTTCAGGATATATTCTACAGCCAAGTAACCTTTCCTGAGTAATATCAACAATATCTCTTCGGGACAGAAAACCTTTGCTATAGACCAAGGCTTTATATTCAATAAAAACAACACCAAATTGCTGACTGTTGTCCAACGAGCACGTATGTCCGTAATAGCTATTACGAGACCAGTTAAAGGTGCTGATATATTTGTAACACAAAGGTTACTGGATTGGAGCAGTTTTGGGCTGAATATGACGTAGTGTAACGTCGAAACTGGTTGCCTAGAAATAAACCTATATAAGGGCGATTGGTGTTGTTTTTATTGAACGTTGAACAGCCGTAGTCTCATACTCCACCAGAAGATGAAGTTACATTCAAAGCTTTATATCGCTCCGTTTCAGTGGCGCATTTCCAAAGGCATTTAGCTTTCTGCACCTTCAGAGAAGGTTGTGAACTACAGGTTTCAACCAACAGTGTTCCATTGTCCAATCACTTGACTAACTTTAAAGTGCGAGTAAGTGCTCTAAACCGTTTTGCATACAGAAACGCGAAACTTCCTCAAAACCGACCTCTTTTTTCACTATTATAAACACATTCTTATTAGCAGCAGGCATTCTGTTACTAGTACAAATAGTTTTGGAAACCATTCTCAGTCAGGATGATGGGCAATACAGGCGCTGTTGTTGGACTGGTTGTTAGTATTAGCAGTCCGCCTATATTGCAGGGGAAAGGAAGTGAAAATTTCGAGATATACATCAGAGTCCCACGAAAAGCTAGGGAATCGAGGGATTACCCAGACAGAGCTCCACACGCTTAGGTAAGTATTACACAACGGAGGTGCAGCAGGTACCCCAGAGGTTGTCCGCTGTTTCAATAAAAAGAGCCATATATCCCACCGGTGCGCAGAGCCCCTTGGGATTGAGGCGATACGTTTTGGAAGTTTTCATCATCCTCACGATCAGGGCAGTCAAACAAAGATCTTCAATCCTTGTCGTACACGAAGTCCTGCTACCGCACGTTACAGATTTTACTGAAGTTGCTCAGACCTTACAGTGACAGACGACGGGCGGTGATTACCGGTGCCCAGCTCAGGAATCCCAGGGTTACGAAACATGTACCCAGCCAAGGAATGCAGAAGCCCTGAGGGCTAGTTACATGAAATTAAGTTATTGTAGGATTCATATTTTCGTTGCAGATCGCTGTGTACCTGTGGTCTATGGGCACCGCCTTTGATTAGTTATCAAATCGTTCTCTGTCATACGTTCTGGACCCGCCACAGCTTACATTCTGAAAAAAATTCATCAGTTTTGACAGTCAAATACTACCAGCATAAGAAGTCGTCCCCAGTCTCGAAACGACAATGTTAAAGCGGGTGAAGGAGCGGACATTGGTTCAGGGCACTCTCTTTCCCTTGGTCTGGGGAACTGATCTTACAGGAGGGAGAACAAGGAATGATCAACGACATGAGGATCCAGAGAGGGATGGAAGTCACTCAGCTAAAGACACATAATGTCTATCCACAGGGCATATAGCCTGTAATTGAAAACGTGTAATGATGATCTCTTCACTGGCAAAAAAATTCCAGAGGAATTTCCCATTCAGATAACCGAGAGGGGATGCAAAATGGAGGTGACCATGAGAGAAAGATTTAGTAAGCAACGAAAGGACAATGACCTACGACTTGGAGAGTGGAAAGTCAGTAGCTTGAACGTGGTAGGGAAACTAGAAAATCTGAAAAGGAAAAGTAAGCAACGAAAGGACAATGACCTACGACTTGGAGAGTGGAAAGTCAGTAGCTTGAACGTGGTAGGGAAACTAGAAAATCTGAAAAGGAAAAGTAAAGGTCAGTGAAGTCTGATGGAAAGGTTACAAGGATTTCTGGTCTTATCAGTATAGGGCAATATCAACAACAGCAGGGAATGACATAACGGTAGTAAAAATGGTTCAAATGGCTCTGAGCACTATGGGACGTAACATCTGTGGTCATCAGTCCCCTAGAACTGAGAACTATTTAAACCTAACTAACCTAACGACATCACACACGTCCATGCCCGAGGCAGGATTCGAACCTGCGACCGTAGCAGTCGCGCGGTTCCGGACTGAGCGCCTAGAACCGCTAGACCACCGCGTCCGGCTAACGGTAGTAGGATACGTTATGAATACGAAGGTTGGGAAGAGAGTGAGTTACTGTGAACGGTTCAGTGTTATTATTGTTCTCATCAGAAGTAGTTAGCAGAGAATATGCGCTTGGTACTAGGAATGAGAGAGGAAAGGCGCTAATTGAATTCTTAAATAAATTTCAGCTCGTAATAGCGAATACTCTGTGCAAGAATCACGAGGAAGTATACTTGGTAAAGGTCAGGAGATACAGAAAGTTTTCAGTCAACTACATCATGGTCAGGCATAAGATGCTATATTAGATACTGGTTTGTAAGACGTACCCAGGAGCAGGTATAGACTCAGATCACAACGTAGTAGTGATGAAAGCGGTCTGAAGTTTAAGAGATTAGTCAGGAAGAATCAATACGCAAGGAAGTGGGACACGGAAGCATTAAGTAATGACGAGATACGCTTGAAGTTCTCTAAATCTATAGATACAGCAATAAGGAATATAGAAAAGTTATAACAGCCTTCAGTGAAATAGAAAGAAAGGATAATAACATTAAAAATACAATGGGAAATCCACTATCAAATGCAGAGGAGATAGTTTATAGGTGGAGAGACTACAATGAAGCGTATGTGAGAGGGAAGACTTGCCTGATGTGATAGAAGAAGGAACAGGAGTCGATAGGGAAGGGATAGAGGAGCCAGTAATAGAATCAGAATTTAAGAGAGCTTTGGAGGACAAAGATCAAATAAGGCAGAAAGAATATATAACATACCATCAGAAGTTCTAAAATCATTGAGGGAAGCAGCTACAAAACGATTATTCACATTAGCGCATTGAAAGCATGCACCTGGCGATTTACCATCTGACATTCTGAAAAATATCATTCACACAATTCCAGAGACTGCAAAAGCCAATAAGTGCGAGAATTATCGCACAATCAGCTTAACAGCTCATGAACCCAAGTTTGTGACAAGAATAATATACATAAGAATGCAAAAGAAAATTGAGGATGGGTTAGGTGACGATAAGTTTGGCTTTAGGGAGGGTAAAGGCACGAGAGAGGCCGTTCTAACGTTGCGATTGATAACTGAAGCAAGGGTAAAGAAAAATCGAGACACGTTCGTACAATTTGTCGACCTGGAAAAAGCGCTCGACAACCCAAATGATGCAAGATATCCGAAATGTTGAGGAGAATAGGGATTAGCGACAGCGAGAGGTGGTGACGTGTACAAGGGCCAAGAGGGAATAATAAGAATGTAAGTCCTCGGATTAATAAATGAGTAAGACAGGGATGTTGCGTTCCGTCCCTGCTGTTCGAACTATACATCGAAGGAGCAATTACGGAAAAAAAGTTCACGAACTGAATTAAAATTCAGTGTGGATGAAATCCCTGAACCAGCGAGACAGAGCGGATTAGGTTATATTTGGGGAAAGGAGCCAAAATAAGTTGCTGTCAGTTACACTCAACATATAAATTTTATTATTTAAAACACAGAATAACATAAACAAGAATTAAAAACTCTCAAGGTTTTAACCACAGAGCTCCTTTGATTTGATTTATATCGGCTAAAAGCCACATATGAAAATCCAGAACCCAAAGCCTGAGCAAAGAGTTTAGGTGCAGGAGTTCTTCTGCAAATTTCGCTTCTTTAAAAAAATTCTTTATCTTGAATAAATATAGGCTGAAGAGCTTAGCTTAAGTCTCTCCCACCGAACTCGGCTGAAGGCCATACATTAAGCAAGAACAGTGTTATGACTTAAGGTCAAAGCAAAGATTTTCAATGAACTCTAAATAGGCTGAAACTCGACTGAAGGTCGCACATCAACCAAACAATTTAACGGCTTAAAGCCTAGGAAGAAGAGCTTTCAATTTAACCGGCTGAGGGCCTTAGCTTAAAACATTTCATGCAAGTTCGGCTGAAGGCCTTAAACTAAAGAATAACAATGTTATCACTTAAGGCAAGACCAAGAGCTTAAATTTTTCAATTTAAAAGAGATCAAAATTCGGCTTAAAGCCACACACCATGTCAAAACAATGTCACTGCTTAAGGCCTAGGAAGAAGAGCTTTCAATTTGAAAAGGGTGAGGGTCTTAGCTTAAAACATTTCATGCAAACTCGGCTATGGGCCTCACACCCAAAAAGATTACAGTGTTATAACTTAACGGCAAGAGCAAGATTTTGAATTTTCAGTTTAAGAGAATTTAAAACTCGGCTGAAGGTCACACACCATGAAGAAAACAATTTCACAAGAAAGAGAAAAATAGCTTACAATCTTAATAAGCTAAAACTCGGCTGAAGGCCACACAGAGTACTTAAGACGAAAAGGAAGTCACTATGTATAACACAAGGAGCGGGGCTCAGAAGGTTCCAAGGGTCGGCCTGGGAAGTAACACTAACACACGTTTAAGTGAGACAGGCAGCCAGACCGATAAGCTCTTAATCGGAAGGCAACACAACCAAGGGATGGTTCACGACCGACCGACAATCTGCCCCATTTCCAACGGTCGGATCCAACTGCACAAATAATGGAAAATATCGGCCGATGAAGAGTAAACCGAGATACGAATAACTTCAACTAGGCCTCACCAAGATCAAGGTATCTCTCATCACTGAAGACGAGCATAAAAGAATCCGAAAACACAAGTCACAACTGTGAAGTCACTACCGGAGGTTGCAGATTCTAGGCAACAAAACACACGACTTGTTATCACACGCGCCATGGGCTGAGAAAACGACAACCCACAAATAACGAACGAATCGTTACAGTCGAGTTTTAAGAACAGGTAACTAATTACACAGCTTGAGGATCCTGCTTCGGAAGAAAGCGAAAAGTCGCTCGCACACCTAGCGCCTCCAGATGGAACAGCGCGTGCCCGCCGCCAAAAGCCCTGGACTGGCTTCGCGCTATGGAGACTGCGTCGCTGCTCAGTTCCAACGAAACAACAAGGTCGCACCACATCCCGACTCGAAAAATGGTGTTCGTCCTGAGAATCCAAGGCGTCGTCGACTGAGACGACCAGCCGATGAACCGACCAACGGCCTTCCGTCTGCGACGACCACGGTCCCAGCGTGTACTCGCACTGTCTGGCCTCCAGCTGACTGCCAACTCATTGCTCCAAGACCGACTGCTCTCCTGGTCCAACTGAACTGACTTCCTTCGAACGGACGACGTCCAGAAGACACTGGCTCGGACCCAACCATGCAGAGGGAACACAACCAACATCTCTGCACAGGGAGGGATCCTACCCAAATACACGTCGTCGATGAGACGAGCGACCGAACGACCAACCAACGGTCGTCCCCCCTGATACTGGCTGTGCCGACCTCACTGGGGCTCCGTCCCTGATTGCACTGCAGCTGCGTCCCGACCGCCCTCCTGGTCCAACTCACTTCCAGACACACGACGCCCCAGAAATACTATCGGTCACTCCAGAGATGGTACACAGTGCACTTATCGACACGCGCTGCTGCTACCACTCACGGTCAAGTAAGGCAGGTAGTTCGTGACGCCAGTAAATGGAATAAGAAAACGAGGAGGGAGTACCATAATAGAAGATGACAAACAATAAATGGCATGAACATAAGCCGTGCAAAGCTCAGTAGATGCATATCAATGACATGAGTCGCTGATGACATTTCTGTCCCGAATGAAAGTGAAGAAGAATTGCATGATCTCCTGAAGGAATGAACGGTCAATTGAGTACAGAATATAGAGTGAGTGTAAATCGAAGGGAGATGAAAAGTACCAAAAATGAGAATACAGAGAGACTTAACGTGAGGATTGATGTTCAAGAAGTGGGTGAAGTTAAGAACATCTGCTATCTAAGTATCTATGTAACTCATGACGGGCGTAACAAGGAGGACAGCAAAAGCAGACTAACGCTTGCATAAAGGACATTCCAGACAAAGAGAGGTCTACCAGTAGCAAACATAAGCATTAAATTGAGGAAGAAATTTATGAGAATGTACATTTGTAGCACAACATTCTATGATAATGAAGCATGGTCTGTGGAAAAAGTGGAGCAGAAGAGAATCCAAGCATTTGAGATTTGGAGCTACAGACTAATGATGAAAATCGATTAGAGCGACAAGGTAATGAATGAGGAGGTTCTACACAGAATCGGGGAGGAAATGAATATATGCAAAACACTGGCAAGAAGAAGAGACACAATGGTAGGACATCTGTTAAGACGTCATGGAATAACTTGCCTGATGCTAGAGGGAGCTGTAGAGAGTAAGAACTGATTGGAAGACACCCAACAGATAACTGAGAACATTGGTTACACTTCCTACTGTGAGATGAAGATGTCGGCACAGAAGAGGAATTTGTGGCGGTCCGCATCAAATCAGTCAAAAGACTGATGACTCAAAAACAAATTATTCCCTTTCAGACAGCAAGTGTGTAATCATGTTAACTGTATAGGGAGTCGGCATTCACTGGGGAACTCTCTAAGGTGGTATCCATCGCCCGGCACTGAATCACTCTAAAAGCATTTAAGCTTTTATGATTGATCTTCCATCTTGAACATTGCCACCTTTCACGTATAACGGCTGTACTACCATCAGTGCCGTTAGAGTTCGGTTTGTACCTTAAGCCAGATGACTCTTGAATCTGTGATACTTTCACCTCTTTTTTTATTAACGAAATAATCTTGTGGTAGACGAGTGTCAGACCACGTAGGTTACAGGCTACCCATGCGTAGGTGCACAATGTATTTGGCTGGTACCATGGTACTTCATATGAATCGCAGTTCCTCATCTTGCTGATAAAACTATCGGGATGGCACGACATTGGTTCATCAATAGGGACTCTTCGCAAGCTTGTTGTGCAACTACTATTTAAGAACACTAGGGAGATGTTGCTGAAACCGCGATCCTGTGTGTTGTAGGGGTACAGCCTTTGGTTACCAAACAGAAACACCCCTAGACAATGGTTCAATCAGAGCCAACGACAAATTTTAAGTTACAAAATCATCAGCAATGAAAACCGAATGATACCAGCATAAAGAGTCACTCTTGATCTGTCAAAGGTCTTCCCTACGTGCTGGTGAAGACTTCAGGTGGGAAAACTCCACTAAAAGGCGGAATAATAAATAATGATCAACGACATAAGGCTGCAGAAGGTAACATATACTTTCATATTAACCGTTGGATTTATAATAGGGGTCCTTTGGAGTCACCAAACTTTCACTCTGTTAAGAAAGTGCCTTAGAAATTATTTATTTTAGTTGATATTTTATGTAGTCCTTGGAAATACTGTTAGCTTACGTCAGAAGGAACACTGTTTGTTGCAAGCTACATTCATTATTTTATTTCATGAATTTCGCAGTCCTACTTGTATAGGGCATAACTGTCTATATTTTACCAGAATGACGCGTTAACGTAGCTAGATTACTGACAACAGTTTTCAATCGGCATAGGCACAGGCCTACTCTTTACTGACAGGTCAGAAGCACTGTTAAAGCTACATCCCAGTACTTAGTTGAATGTCAGTGTATTTTTCATAAACAGAATAAGTATTCATCTACACCTACATCTACATACATACTCCGCAATCTACCATACGGTGCGTGGCGGAGGGTACCTCGTACCACAACTAGCATCTTCTCTCCCTGTTCCACTTCCAAACAGATCGAGGGAAAAATGGCTGCCTATATGCCTCTGTTATAGCCCTAATCTCTCTTATCTTATCTTTCTGGTCTTTCCGCGAAATATAGGTGGGTGTCAGTAAAATTCTACTGCAGTCAGCGTCAAATGCTGGTTCTCTAAATTTCCTCAGTTGCGATTCACGGAAAGAACGCTTCCTTTCCTCTAGAGACTTCCGCCCGAGTTCCTGAAGCATTTCCGTAACACTCGCGTGATGATCGAACCTACCAGTAACAAATCTAGCAGCCCGCCTCTGAATTGCTTCTATGTCCTCCCTCAATCCGACCTGATAGGGATCCCAAACGCTCGAGCAGTACTCGTATTAGTGTTTTATAAGCGGTCTCCCTTACAGATGAACCACATCTTCCCAAAATTCTACCGGGAATCGAAGATGACTATTCGCCTTCCCCACAACTGCCATTACATGCTTGTCCCACTTCATATCGCTCTGCAGTGTTACGCCCAAATATTTAATCGACGTGACTGTGTCAAGCGCTACACTACTAATCGAGTATTCAAACATTACAGGATTTTTTTACTATTCATCTGCATTAATTTACATTTATCTATATTTAGAGTTAGCTGCCATTCTTTACACCAATCACAAATCCTGTCCAAGTCATCTTGTATCCTCCTACAGTCACTCAACGACGACACCTTCCCGTACACCACTGCATTATCAGCAAACAGCCGCACATTGCTATCCACCCTATCCAAAGGATCATTTATGTAGATAGAAAACTACAGCGGACCTACCACACTTCCCTGGGGCACTCCAGATGATACCCTCACCTCCGATGAACATTCACCATCGAGGACAACGTACTGGGTTCTATTACTTAAGAAGTCTTCGAGCCACTCACATATTTGGGAACCAATCCCGTATGTTCGTAACTTAGTTAGGAGTCTGAAGTGGGGCACCAAGTCAAACGCTTTCCGTAAGTCAAGTAATATGGCATCCGTCTGATACCCTTCATCCATGGTTCACATGATATCATTTGAAAAAAACGGCGATTTGCGTTTCGCAGGAGCGATGCTTTCTAAAACCGTTCTGATGCATTGACAGTAACTTCTCTGTCTCAAGGAAATTCATTACATTCGAACTGATAATATTTTCGAGAATCCTGCAACAAACCGATGTTAAGGATATTGGTCTGTAATTTTGAGGATCCGGCCTTCTACCCATCTTTTTTCCAGTCGCTCGGAACTTTACGTTGGGCATGAGATTCGCGATAATTGCAAGCTAAGTAAGGAAACCGAATTGGAATCCCATCAGGACCTGGCGATTTATTTATTTGCAACCCATTCAGCTGCTTCACAACCCCAGGGATGTCTATCACTATGTTCTCCATACGGGAATCTGTACGAGTCTCAAACGGTGGTATGTTTGTACGATCCTCCAGCGTGAAAGATTTCTCAAATGCTAAATTTAAAATTTCAGCTTTCGTTTTGCTGTCTTCCGTTGCCAGGCCAGACTGAACAGTGAGTGACTGGATGGAAGCTTTCGTCCCACTTACCGATTTTACGTAAGACCAGAATTTCCTTGGGTTTTCAACAAGATCTTTTGCTAAGGTATGACGGTGGTAATGGTTGTATGCTTCACGCATCGCTCTTTTTATAGCAGCACGAATCTCTACTAACTTTTGCCTGTCCTCATTCTCCCGATCTTTCTTGTACCACGAGTGCAACTGTCTTTGCTTCCTGAGCATTCTTCGAATTGCGCTGTTAAACCACGGTGGGTCTTTTCCGTTCGTAGCCCACTTTTTCGGCACATACTTGTCCAATGCGTGATTTACAATGTGTTTAAAATTTGCTCATAAATCTTCCACGTCCATCGTACCGGAAGTAAATGAAATCGATTCATTTGCTAATTGGGATGCTAACAACTGCTTATCTGCTCTTTCTAGTAACAATACTCTCCTAGCCTTCTTGACTGACTTTTTAACTTTAGTAACCATAGTCGTAATGACAACATCATGATCACTAATCCCTGTCTCAACACTGACACCGTCGATGAGGTCTGGTCTGTTCGTGGCTACCAGATCTAAAATATTTCCATTACGCGTTGGCTGTCGATTTAGCTGCTCAAGACAGTTTTCGGATAATGTGTCCAAAAGTAATTCATACGACGGCTTGTCTGTACCACCTGTAATGAATCCATAGACATCCCAGTCTATAATAGGTAAGTTGAAGTCGCCTCCGACTAATATAGCATGATCCGGGTAGTTCTGCGATACAGAGTGTAGACTCCCTTTGAATGATTCTAGAACTGTCACGATGGAACCTGGTGGCCGGTAATAACACCCTACAATTATCCTTATTTCTCCTAGTCCTGTTAAACGTGTCCAGATAACTTCACAATCACACTCTACTTCGACCTCAGTAGACACAATATTTTTGTCAACTGCAATGAAAACACCACCTCCTACCGTGTCTAACCTGTCTTTCAGATACACGTTCCAACCCTCACTAAATATTTCAGAACTTCCTATCTCACGGTTCAGCCAGGTCTCAGTCCCGAGAATAATTTGCGTGCCACACGCATCCTGGAGGGCAGTAAATTCAGGAACTTTATTCCGAACACACTGAAAATTTACTGCTAATATGTTGATAGCTGAGGTGTCTTTACACTGAGCGCGTTATGATTTCCCTGCCTGCCTCTCACTACTGCCTAGCCTAAAAAACCGCCATGTGCACGCCACAAGTACTCTGCTACCCGAGTAGCCGCTTCCTTTGTGTAGTGCACCCCTGACCTATGTAGGGGCGTCCTACAATTCCCCACTCAATAGCACAAGTCTAGAAATCTGCAGCCAAGACCGTCACAGAGTCGACGAAGCCTCTGGTTGAGACCTCCACTCGGCTCCAAACCAAAGGACCCCTATCCACTCTGGGAACAATGCTGCAAATAGAGAGCTCTGCTTGCACTCCGCGTGCGAGGCCAGCGGTCTTCACCAAATCCGCCAGCCGCCTGTACGAACTGAGGATCGCCTCAGAACCCAAGCGACAGACATCATTGGTGGCAACGTGAGCAACTCCTTCCAGACGACTGCACCCCGTACGCTCGATAGCCGCAGGCAAGGCCGCCTCCACATCTAGGATGAGGCCCCCCGGCAGGCAAACCGAGTGCACGTTGGAATTCTTTCCAGCCCTGTACGCTGTATCCCTCAGGGGCTTCGAGTTACTATTATCCCATAGTGGAACATAATTATATACCATACTGCATATAATGGCAGAAGAACATCTGAAATCAGTACAAGTGATCAAAACTTTAAATCATTTATTGCTGAATGGTCTGAAGAAGGAACTATCTGTTGTCTAGAAGACAGCAGAGATTCAGATTGATGATCATCAGTATAATGAACTAATGTATTCTCGTGTCGCAGGTGAAACAAACGGGAGAGAATGCGATGATACAGAAGGAATGCCATGATACAGACTACAAAACTGCTGATTTCCTTTTCATGCATGATGGAACTCAATACTGTAAATCACTGTCACCAGGATGCAGAAAACGAATACACATTATCATTAAAATACAATCTTGTCCAGTAATAGATAGTGTAACCAAACATAAAGGAAGGCCCTCCCTAAATGTAGGCTTCCACGTCCTGAGAAATTTTGTAATCTGCACTTTCATCTGAAAGACAATTTGACAGTTTTACGTTGTGTGGGCATAAAGAACAATGTGTGACCGTGCTACGTCTCTGCAAAATAGCAGCACTTTACATGAAAGTCGTAAAGGCATTATTATTCTATAATGAATGTACATCAGGAGTTGATCTTCTTGACGAGAAGGCAATTAGACACTCTTGGAAGAGACAGCCGAGAAGGTGATATTTTGTCTAATGGAGAAACGTATTCGATGTAATAGCAATAAATATTTTGTCCTTATTTTCACATTAACGTCCCAGCTATATGGAAGCCAGATCTGATAACAACAAAACTATTCTCATACGGCGAGGAGAATCAACTAGCCCCGCCACCAAAATAAAGCTCTACAAGCCAGAGCGTGTTGAGGAATTAGTAGCCAACCGGCGAAGATAGTGGCAGTTGTATCACCAAATGGAAGATGCCTCATGGTGTGATATTCGCTATTTTTAACTTCACTAAAACAGCAAATACGAGTAGTTAATACTTTCAGCCAGAAGGCAAATACTTGTTTGTAAATAATGATTAATGTATAATGAGGAGTCGCATGGCGACTGTGGAATTTTCTAAATAATGTAATTCGTCGTCTTTGGGGAGCAAACAGAGAAATACGGATAGATATGCGATCCTTCACTATTTTGTTCGCTGGAGAACAAATGAAGGCTTCAGCGCAAAAAAGACTTGTACTGTTTTTCTCAAGTAAGACGAACGCAGATCTGTGGCAGTCTGATCTAATTTTTTACTAAATGTATAAAAACGTGTAATGTCTAAGTTTGAGTGAAGTGTAAAGAACTGTTATAACTTACCGTGACGACGCACGAGCGACTCAAAGAAGACAATGGCCATATAAAAGAGCGCTCAATGGACATGATGCGGACATAAAAATCTACCGTCATTGTAGTACTAAGCTTAAGGTACGATATATGTTTTAGTTTATAATAAATATTTGTTCGGGGAATACTGAATCATTTAGCAGTGCTCATTCCTATTATCTCCTCAGTATTATTTTCATTTTAATTATGCATTTTGTTAATATTACAGACACCAAGATCAGCAGTCCAATGTGCGTGTTACACTGATAAAAAGAAAACTGTTTTATCGTCTTCTTGCATCAGCTTTAATACTGAATTTCCCTTTTGTGTGATGTCACAGTTGTTTTTGCGCCCTCAAGAACTTTCTGGTCCCTTAGGAAATTGTTTTGTCATAATAATAACTTCACAACCGGGTATGATCGTATCTACGATCATGAAGTAATTAGAAAGACGATAACGCAATTTCTTAATCAATAGCACGCTAGTTGTGACTGCCTCAAGCCACGCGAAACTGCAAGTAAACACTAATCACATCTCATAATGCAATATTTTATGACAATGGTCAATCCATGATTCTTACGCCAATTGTGATTGATAAAACAGTAAGCTAAATCTCAATTTCCAACTTTCCATTGAATAACAACCTCACTTTTATTTTGTAACATCACACTTGGCGCCCTTCTTGGAACTGTGCAAGCAAATCCAGACACTACAGAGCACAGATCCTAAATGGGGAAAAGTAATCAGACTTCTTCAAGAAAATCCAAACCATAAGTTGTCCAAATTCTTCAAGATTCATAATCAGGTATTATTTCATCGTACCTCTGTGTCAACAGACAACTGGCTTGTTTCTCTACATAGCAGTTTTGTCGAACATCTTTTGTGGTTTACCCACATTTCTTGGGGCCACTATGGTCCAGAGAAGTGTAAAAAGAAGATTGCTACTTACTGTTATGTGCCCAACCTACATCGTCGGATACACGAGTTGCTAAAATTCTGTGTCCTCTGCCAAACGGCGAAAACTTTGAATATTCCTACTCTAATTCCATTGAATCCGATCATCGCAGAAAGACCTAATCAGCTCATTAGCATTGACCTGGCTGGCCCTCTACCGATGGGTAGGAGAGGTGTCAAATACCTCGTTGCTGTTCTCGACACCTTCACTAAATACGTTCGAATGTATGTTATGAAGACATCTTGTGCTCCGCCTATAATACGCTGTCTTGAAAATGACTATTTCCCTCGATTCGGAGTCCCCGAATCTATACTTTCAAATAATGCATCCAACTTTACTTGCCGCAAATGGCGTGAGTTTTTGGCCCATCACAATGTCAAGCAGATCTTAAAATCACGTTTTAGGCCTCAGTCGAATTTGACTGAGCGGATCTTCAAGGAGTTTAACAGATTTGTTCGGACGTACATTCCAGACAAGCAAACTCGTTGGGTTGATTTTGTGACACCTTTTGAGGCGATAGTTAATAATTTGCCACACACTTTCACAGGTTTTGCTCCACACGAGTTGATTTCTCGAAAGAAGGAACAGAATGAGTGGGTTGATGCTCTTCCCAAGATTCCTAGCCCTGAAGTAGATCTAGATGTCAAAATTCGAGGAGCTTTAAGTTCCATTACCACCAATGCTCAATTAAGGAAGAAAGGCTATGATAAAAAAGTAAACAAAGTTGTAAGTTACCATGTAGGTGAAAAGGTGTTACTTAAGACTCATTTCAAGCCATCCTTAATATGTAAAAAAAATTGCAAGTGGCAACATATGTACCAAGGTCCTTACCTTATTTTAAGGAAACTGCACATAGGGAGTTATTTATTAACTGACCCAGCTACGGGGAGAGTAAAAGGCTTATTTCACTGCCAAGACTTAAAGTAATTTTATAATGGTAGTGGTTAAATACTGTCGTGGAAATGAATTCTTGCTTACTGGAAATTTCCTTGTGTGAACTGTTAATGATAAGAATTGTGTTGAACAGCGCACTGACTACATGGTAACGGATACTACATGTAAACTTTAAGTATTAAATGTTAGGTATGGAAAAATTGGTTATAGTGATGGACATGAACTGATATTTCTTCAACAAGCTGAAGCAGGAAATTAAGGTTGCACCAAGAATTTCAATTTAATTTTAAGTTAGTATAAAAAAAAAGTGCTTGCGAGGCGATTGTCCGGAGCTATATAAATATGTAAAGGTAAGAAATAGAGGAGGATGCGTAAATAAGTACTTCTCTCAAGGTACAAGAAGATTTATATATATATTTTTAGTAATGTAAGTACTTGAAGTTCTGTTGTAAAAGCCCAAATTACCTGCTTAAAAAAAACGGGGGTACATGTTCAAACAGTCCAGACAGTGGACAGGAGTAGAAGAAATAGCTTAAAGTTCAGTTAAAGCGTGCTGTTGAATGGAAAAACAAATGGTAACCCGCATGTGTTCACGCAAGGAGACAATAAGCTGTAGTAAACTAAGTTAGGTGAAATACAGTACAAATAGAGGCAAACCATGAAGCATCAATAATGTAGCGCAAGTACTCCACGAGGCCATTAATTCCTATTAAAGTAAACTATTTCCCTGTGATCTGAGCCCAATGTAAAGAGTATATGAGGAATGTTAGCTGACGAATTGATTTCAGTAGAATCAAGGTACTAAATAACCACACAGCAAGCCCCCTGTATCATAAGTCCAAGTAAAGATCTTCAGAAGATTTGTAGTGTAATCTAGCGACCATTCAATACCCTAATTGAAGGCTAATCTAAAGAACAAGCAATTCAGTGATATTTAAACTTAATACTGACGATAACCAGAGTAAGACGTAGAAGTAGCAAAGCATGCTGTAATGAAAGAGGTTGAAATTTATATATGTGCCTATGTTTATTATGATAATTTTATTTACATGCAGATTTTATTGCAAAAATGTCTCCTAGGACACTCCTCTTACGAAATCCATTTTCCTTGTGCCCGTTCCTTTTGATCCTGGTTCATTAACCCAGACCAAGGGTCGACTTGTAAAAGGCACGTGTGCTTCGAGGCAAAGCAGTGCTTATGAGAAATGAGACACGTAGCGTGATGAACTTCGCTAGCTTTGGTAATGTTTGTTATGGACCGGTTGCGTAAACCCAGTGAACTGTTGGTAATTCCATTCATGCGAAAAATAGTAGACGCGCGTTGCCCTATTTTTTTTTTAGCAGAGAACGATTGCTGAGTACATGAAGCGAAGAGGGAGACCTATTGTTATCCAGTCTGCCCTCAAATATAAAAAAAAAATTTGGCAAGCGCAAAGGAAAGCAAAATAAAAAAAAAAAAAAGATTCAGTGTTAAATGCGTACTCGTTAAGTAGTAGATATGCTGCGTGGCAGTAGAAAATGATCTTGGGTGCACTAAAGAATAAATGCAACGAGTGTTGCGAAACCTGTAGTTTTCATAATGAGGAGATGAGCCCTTAAGAGAAAACTTGAAAGAATATTTTTAGGTTCGCTAGTGAAAGTAAACCTTGAGATATAAAGAGTCCATTCATAAAGCAGTTGTTCACTGGACTTAACAAAAGGAGTGACCATAAATTGTAAATATTAGCTCGTAAGTGATCTTTTGTAAATAGTAGAATATAAGTCTTTCTGTACCAATGGAGGAAACCTGCAAAATTGATAGTTTTGTAAATGAACTCCATCGGCGAAGGAACTAAGCACGAATGCTGTGTGAAGATGCACACTAAAGTGCGACGTGCATAATAAAAATAACTGTTCACTGTATATTAGTGGTAGTGTTGTACTGCAAGTGTAAAAAGAAGTCAAGGCTACGACAACAGGTGCAACGCAAAGTTCAGTGTTGTTCTAAGTGCAGCGACAGCTAAAACATTCGTCGTCACTTACCTGTGAGCCTCATGGGAGGCAGTTGACAGAGAAGTATGGAGGCAGCTTCAGTGTCCGGCTCCTCCGATGGAAAACGCGCGCGAGGTGTTTGTATCGATGCACTCGTGTGATACGAAGTTTACAAAAAAAAAAAGGAGCAATCGACGACCAGCAGCTCTGTTACAGCCTGAGCGCGAACGGATACTGAGTATTGGAGCTCACGCAACACTGTGCAGCCGCTGTGAGTGGCTGACGTGTGGGTGACGAAACAATCCAAACTTTAAACTGCTAACCGCCATGACTTACATCGTACATACTGGAGGAAAGACATTTGTACACTTGTGTGACTACATCTTCATACCTAAATTAAGCAATTTTCTTGAGTTGAAGTTAAGATGGGTTAGAAGTAGATTGTTAGATTACTCAGACCTTAAAGCCATTAATACCGGCACTCCTGAACACTGCTAAAATGAATTATAATCCTGTCTCTTGATGGACAAAGAAAATGAATGTACACTATAGGAAGACCCTAAATTCCAGACCAGTCCCGATCCTTAACAAATGTATCCAATAGGTTGTAGGTTATACTAATAATTTTGCACTTCTTCTGTTTCATATTGTAAATAAAAACCCGGGAAGCCACTTGAATTCCTGGCACCACAGTGGAAAGGACAGATGTGCTGCATGATGAACGCCGTAGACAGCTAACACAGAAAGTGAAAGCATCACGAAGTGTAGTGCTACGTTATTAAACTGTAATTGAACCACAATGAGTCAACAGATGCTCGAACATTGTCCACTCTAGTTTAGTGAAAATAAGCACTCACTGTACTCATGTATTAGTTGTTAAGCTCAAGCGAAAGTAATTTCTGAATTCTATCCCCTGAAGAGCGAAATGAACGTTCACTTATTGTTATAAGCAAATATGAACCAAACTTAAATATGCACATAAATGTTAATCTTGGTATTATGGAATGAAGTGACTGATGAACAAAGAATGAAAAACATTATTTTGAAAAATGATAAATATCTGATATACGTTTATAAATGTAATTTCAATTTATGTACATAGTACGCCAGTAACATTATGTAAAAGTCACACCAAAAATCACGAATATCTCATGAGAACATGAGGATCGAGGTAATCCTTCGGCATTCCCTCTCTCCTCATGGGAGGCAATGTGATATTCGCTATTTTTGACTTCATTAAAACAGCAAATACGAGTAGTTAATACTTTCAGCCAGAAGGCAAATACTTGTTTGTAAATAATGATTAATGTATAAGGAGGAGTCGCATGGCGACTGTGGAATTTTCTAAATAATGTAATTCGTCGTCTTTGGGCGGCAAACAGAAAAATACGGATAGATATGCGATCCTTCACTATTTTGTTCGCTGGAGAACAAATGAAGGCTTGAGCGCAAAAAAGACTTGTACCATTTTTCTCAAGTAAGACGAACGCAGATCTGTGGCAGTCTGATCTAATTTTTTACTAAATGTGTAAAAACGTGTAATGTCTAAGTTTGAGTGAAGTGTAAAGAACTGTTATAACTTACCGTTGAATAACAACCTCACTTTTATTTTGTAACCTCACAATGGACCCACATAAGACAGAAAAACGGTCAATCATTCTGCAGAGCCACAAAAATTTGTGCTAAGAACCTAGTGGAATTATTTGTGAAGTGTCTTAATTAAAATGAGAACATATTGTGACGTGGGTTTGTAAAACTGACAGTTATCCAACTATGGGAAATTATAACATAATTTTTTCGCTAAAATAAGAGTCATAACACCATACCAAACACTTTCTTATTTATTCTGTGTCATCAATTCCTTCATAACTTTATAATACTTCCTTTAATACCAACATTTAGTGAATGTTTTAAGGTAGGAGCCTTCCAGAACTCTCTCATGCATATTTGTTAATCTATGCTATTCATGCATTCTAGGGTTAGTATTACATAGCATGAGTGAACAAAATGTGTGGCCAGTTATTGAAGAAAGAGCCATGATGATCTGTTTGTTGGCCAAAGATTACGGATTAGACTCTCTTTTCGAAATGATGAAGAGGGCATCCAAATAGGAGGTGACTGTGTGAGAATAAATAACCTGTAGGGTAACAGTCAACGAGTTGCAACATGGAATCATAAGGGCTTGAATGTGATAGGGAACCTGTTAGATATTAAAAGGCTCCGTTTGGATACATTGTGTGGGCCAGTCAAGTGTGTGGGTCAGTAAAGTGAAATGGAGAGAAGATAAGAATTTCAGGTCTGGCGAATATAGTGATCAACAGCAATAGAAGATGGTGTAATGGGAGTGGGAATATTTAGTAATAAGAAGGTATGGAAGAGGGTGATTTACGCCAGCAATAATAGTGAACGTATGTATGCCAATTCACATTCCTACATTTCCGGATTTGCACGGTGCCCCATTACAGACTGTTAACGAAGTTCCGATCATACAGAATAGATTTACGCATATGCGAGTGTCTCTAAGACTTCTTGGCCATCAGAAACCAGCACGTTTTGCTCGACGGCGAGTATTCATGAGCAGCAGGGGTGCCCCAGGGAAGTGTTATCCTCTACATACACAAATTATCTGACTAACAGGGTGGGCAGCAATCCGAGGCTTTTTCCTGATGACGCTGTGGTATGCTTGAAGACGCTGTTGTTGATCAGCTGTAGGAGGACGCATAATTCTTAGTTCGTGTGATGTACAGCAGATTACTGTAAGTTTGGAAAAATGTTAAGGGGGGGGGGGGGTAGAACGTCAAACGGGTCGACTTGGAGCAGGAGAGGCACCACACGACATTTTAATTTCCAGTGTCTATACTTTTACAAATAAGTTCAAAAAACTTCATCAGCATCACGAGGAAGGATTCAGTATTCACACTCATTGCAGTGGAAGTTAGAAAACATAACAAAATAAATTTCTTTACGTGCAAAATTTCATCATTTTTTCACTTACTAATAGTTGCATTTGTTCGTATAGGAACACTTTTCTTCATAAGTTAGAGAGATTCTAAGATGAATTTTGCACAGCATACATACCGTACTTACAGATGTATGACAATCTAGAATTTATTTAATTTATGAAAAAATGAATGAGCTATTGCATTTTCATGTTTAGAAAAAAACACAAATTTTGTAGATAATTATCTCAATTTTTACCACAGTTTTTAGTAGATTTGGAAAATTCTAGAGTTTCAAACACCTTTAAGTATCGTTTGCATGCCGTACAAAATTCATCGAAGAATCCCTCTTACTTATGAAGAAAAGTGTACCTATAGCAAAAAATACTGACATTAGTAAGTGAAAAACATTAGGAAATTTCACACGTAACAAAAATCGTTTCGTTATGTTTTCGAACTTCCACTGCTATGATTGTGAATTCTGAATCCTTCCTGGTCATGCTGACAAAGTTTTGAGAATTTATTTGTAAAAGTATGGACAGTGGAAATTAAAATGTCCTGTTGTGCCTCTACTGCTCCAAGTCGGCCCGTTTGACGTCCTACCCTCCTTAAATTGATGTAGATGAGTAGGAAAAACAGTTCCATAACAATGGAATACGGCATTGGTAATTTGCTTCTTGACACAGTCAAGTCGGTTATACATCTAGGCATAATGTTGGAATGCAACGAGCACTTAGGGCGTTAGCAGCGAAGGCGAATGGTGGACTTTGATTTATGGGAGAACTTTAGGAAAGCGTAGCTTATACGTAAAGTAACCACTTATAGAATACCAGTGCAAGCAATTTCTGGGAGCTACTCGAGTGTTGGGGATCCCCACCAGATCGATTTAAAAAAATACATCGAGGTCATTAAGTTTGATCAACACATGAGTATTACAGAGATCCTTTGTGAGCTAATATGGGAATCCCTGAAGGGACTCTTTAATTTGCGCAACACTGTCGGAAAAATTGACAGATTGCTGCATTTTAAGCTGACTGCAGACCGTTTCTACTACAGCCAACACACATTTCGCGGTAAGGAACACGAAATGAGATAAGAAAAAATGGTTCAAATGGCTTTGAGCACATTGGGACTTAACTTCTGAGGTCTTCAGTCCCCTAGAACTTAGAACTACTTAAACCTAACTAACCTAAAGACATCACACACATCCATGCCCGAGGCAGGATTCGAACCAGCGTCCGTACCGGTCGCGCGGTTCCCGACTGTAGCGCCTAGAACCGCTCGGCCGCTCAGGCCGGATGAGATAAGAAAATTTTGGGATCGCTTGTAGGAAAATAGACAGTCACTTTTCCATTTCTCTTTCTGCGAATGGAATGGGAAAAGGATGACTAATAGTGGTACAGGGTTCCCTCTGCCATGCACCATTCGGTGGCGTATGTACTTTGATGTAGACTCAGATGACACAAACAGAAGATGAGTTAGAGAAAAATATGAGGACATTGACCGTGTAACTCGGTATAGTAGAAAGGGAGGTAAGAATCTAGTGATCGTGGAGGGTTGGAACGCTATGGTAGGGGAAACATTAGCGGACAGAGTTATCAAGGAATGTGGGCTCGATATCACAAATGAGACAAAAGGTAAACGTATTTAACTGTGCAGTTAATTTCAGCTAGAGATAATCAATACACTACTCAAAATTTGCAAGAGTGGGACTTATACTGGGAAAAGGCCTGGTGACAAAGGGAGAAACCAGCTGGATTGTAAAACGATGAGACATAAACACCGATACAATTTTCTGTAATGTACGCTCTGATGTTGTGAATAACCATTTCTGGGTACTATATATGGCATATCTAAATGTGCATAAACGGGATTTTGTAGAAGAGATATTAAATCCTGTGGGCTACGTAATAATTTCGCAATTAATGATCTATACTTACGGAATTTCCAGTGAGAGTTTAATTGTAGTAGTCTTGTCGCCAATAAGTAATTCACCTCTTTATAGTAATTTCTATGGTCAATAATTCGCTGACAAACATTCATTGCAGCGTGTGGGACTGTCGCAGTACACAGTATTTCCGAACACTACGTATTATTAATAAAACGTTTCACGAATAACTAAATATCTTAGCATTAAATAAATTCTATTAAATAATGGAACGCTAAGAAATTATATGAAGTACCTAACAGCACAGTGGCCAGTATGCTGGCGTACGTACGATGTAACTAATGAGATCGATAGTGGAACTTCTTCACTACCGTGCTGGTGATCCATCGTCGATAAGCGCTTACCACTGTCTCTAATAACTGACGTCAGTATACACCAACTTCATTACTTAATTGAGCTCAGCTCGTAAGATAACAACACCACGAAACATTATCCTACAGCGCTATGAGTTGACTACCGAAAATTGAATCGCTGAAACTGAGTTATGTAAAGTATTTAGTCTTCAGGAATTTATTTGTTATTGTAAGTCGCGCAGATACGTCACCGGTTTTTTACGCTTGCTTTAGCTGTCTCTATATTTCTATCACTTCGTGAAATAATTATCGCAGCATTACAGCAAATAATGTCCTGTATCCCGTGGCAACTACGAAACGGGCTACGTTAGAAGTTTTTGTATGTGAGGACTGCGGAAAGCATGCTTGGATGCTCCCGAATGTCCCGGCCAATGAGGCCAATGTCCGCACACAAAGTATCCCGTACCACAGTTTTCAAACCCACTTTGTTCGGAGGTGCTGGGACTAGAGGAAGACATGGTTGGTGCTGAATGCGGTTGTCGATGGGTTATTGCTTGGTGAGATGGTTCACGATATTGGTATTAACCGTAGGCATTTGCAAAATTATTTCCTTAGTCATTTGGTTAGGTATTTACGTTTCATGATTAAATTTTTATCAGTTCAAGTTTCGACACTTCTCTGAACACTGAGTCTTATATGCGCATTACTAACATTCTGTTAGTAGCTAAGAGACTTGGAGCAGAATTCCATATAGTCAGTTGACATAAAAGTTACTACAGTCAGTTCAGTTCCTTTTTCCATTAATTTAATTTCTTAAATGCTTTCTATAGTGTGTAGAGACTTCGTTCATATGACAAGTACATACTTATTTTCTACGTAGCACATGTCGATTTTACACCAAGGGTATATGTATTATTCTATTAATTTGTTTCACAAGTCGGTGGTATGAAGTGGTATTTAAATACCCTCCTTGATTTCTTTTTCTTGGTCACTGGAGTTTTTATTTAAATGCATTAATGTGACTGATATTCTACAGCCACTACATGGTCACACAACGCAATACACAAATTTTATCTGCACAAATTGATAAATTCGGGCATTTTCATACGATATTTCTGATCAACGATCGCTTTTATTATTACGAATATTACGTACGTCCCTCTATGGACGAATTATTGGTGAAGTGTGAAGCTGGTGCTACTTGCGGTGACGGTGTTCGATGTTTCGTATTTGACTATTATGATTACAAATCGGGATTCACATCTCCAGCACACTGTGAATATATGTCGGACTGCTAAAAGACATTCAATATCCCTGGAGTATTACAGATGATTTTTCATTCTCATTTACGTTCAATTTACATTCACTATGCTCACTGTTTACCACCGTGCTATTGAAGTAATTGTGAACTGCAGTAGTAACTGTCATTTCTCATGTTGACGGCGGATTTCATTGGTCTGCTTTCTGTCATTAGTTACCTTGTGGTGATATATATAGAGGTTTGGACAATTTAGTGGAAAAATATTATTCTTTCTTGCCTTATCAGTTGCTTGGCTTGTGTTCTGCAGTGGAGTAGTGTACTATTGTGTAGAAGTCGATTATTTTTTCGTGTCTCTCTGTATTCATCACGAGTTATTGGAAATGAAATGTGTGTGTGTATGTGTGTGTGTGTGTGTGTGTGTGTCCTCCCGTCTCGTAGACCAGTCGCCTGGTGCAAGTCTTTTAGCTGACGCCACTTCAGCGACTTGAATGTTAATGAGGATGAAATGATGATGAAGACAACATCTAGTCTCCGAGCAGAGAAAATCTCCCACCCGACCGGAAATCGAACATGTGTCCCTCCCATGTCATTCTGCTGCGTTGGTGACAACTATGGAGGCTGACGTTATGAGATGGAGCGGACTATTGTAACCAGAAGCGGTAATCTGTCAGTAGTGTAGATACGACTGAGAAGTTTACATTGGTGGAGCAGTCTGATGGTAGTGACACTCTTCTCACTGTCGACAGTAATGAATAATCAATACGACAGCGTCAAAACTTTTAATTTAAATTCTGTGCCTCAGGAGACTGGTGGTATTACTTTGAGGGGAGTGCATGTGTGTCTAAAGTGGTGTTGACACTGTAGTCTACAAGTATGTTGGTTGTGATGCTTCGTCAGATGAGTGTGCGGCTCCTACCGCGTGTCATGTCCAAGTCGAACAGCAGATTGCTAGACCAATTTATTTTCAGGATTTGATGAGAATGTTAGCAGCATAAGAGGACAAAATAAGGGCTACAGTAACAGAGGAAACTGAATAAGTATGGAACTACAACAAGATTACGGCTCGTGAACAATGAAATGGTTCAGACAAATGGGAAGTTGAAACAGAGGGTAAAACGTAAGAACATAATGAAACATTAGAGGCTACTGCTGATAAATTAAATGAAAAGGTTTAAAGTATTTTAAGGGATCAGCACACTAGTCTTCACGCACTAAAGGCACAAGCTCAATGTTTAGAACAAAAAATTGAAATCTATTTCGGAAACTGGCTCAGACACGTTTAATGTCCTCACTATTCAGGGGAATTGTTTTCTGAGTTTTGTGAAAGCCGAAAGGAACTCTATAGTAGAAAACCAACTTGTTTCTATAAAGAGGTTACCTTAAAGTAAAAGAAGGGTGAATGAACATCACAAATCATTAGAAGGAGAATTGCGTATTTTACTACCGGAGTGTGTGAAATTTAAGACAAATCTGTCACAAAATGTGAATGATATTCGACGTCTGGAAGTTGTCATTTAATTACACAAACAATTCCATGGGTATGTCATTTTCTGAACTAAAAAAGGAAGATACTGAAGTCAGCAAGGAGAATCAAAAATGTTTTATGTACTGTCCATAGTAACGTTTATTAAAATTTACGAACAAACAGAAAACATATACCCTCATATTCGAGGACATAGCATTATTTTAATAGTACATTACACTTTTAAGTAAAACGACTTCATTGGATTTGATTCATTAAGAAAAAAAATACATATTCCAAAGACACTAATCAACTCATGGTTTTGAGAAGAAGACATACGGACGATTTTGGAATGGCCACAGCAAATGATTTTCATACAAGCATTCCACGATTCTTGTGTTATTTCTATTTGGTGTTATTTTGAAATACAATCTTCTTCCCCCAACACTCTTTGACCATTTATTTAAAAAATAAGTCTTTTGTGAGACGGAGGTTTCAAATGCAACCACAGATAGGTCAATAAGAAAATCTGGACATCAAACTTCACTGTAGTTTTGGTTCACAGTATCAATGCAAATTGCATTACAAGCTTCTCTGATCATAACAAATTTATATACAGTAAGAGGCCAGCTTCTTGAATATCTGCCTCTCATACAGTTAGTACATATTATCAGTTACATCAACTCCATTCTGTATACTGTTGTAGAATGTAATTACTTCCAGTTTTTGTTGAGCTGCCACATGAGCATAATTTTTTGCTCATCCACCACATGATTCACCGCTGCGAGGTCGACCGGTCCTCTTAAGTCTTCGTTAAACTGACTTCGTCTGTGAGCGCTGAAAGTAAACACGTACTTGCCAGCGAAGAAAAGAAACACTATCAAAATTATCCACTGCTCGTACTCAGACGAGCTATTGTAAATTTTTGATATTACCCGTCTTTCCCTACAGCTTAAACCTTCCTCAGAATTTCCAACATCTTGCACCATATGACACTGTCGAACGCTTTTCTTCAGGCTGATAAATCTTATGAGTGTGTCTTGATTTTCCTTCGGTATTGCTTACATTATCAAGCGTAACGCGAGGACCGCCTCTCTGATGCCTGTGCCTTTCCTAAAGCCAAACTGATCGTCTTCTAACGGGCCTTCAGTTGTCATTTCCATTTTTCTGCATATCATTCCTCTGCAGCTTATGGATGAACTGCGAAACTAATTGTGTGATAGTTCTCACACTGATTTGCCCTTGCTGTCCGCGGAATTGCGTGGATTGTATTCTTCCCAAAGCCTGATGTCCCCAGTCTCTCTGATTACGAGGATACGTATCAACTTGAACAGTAGTTCAGCGACCACTTCTCCCCACGACTTGGTGAATTTTGTTGGATGTTATCTGCACCTTCTGTCTTACTTGATCTCGACCCTCTCAAAGCTCGTTTCAATTCTTACTAGATTCTCTGTCTTCCATATCAACTCTAATTTGTTCTTCTATCTAGTCATCAGGTCACACCGGGATCTAGTAAGTGGGATGGGGGGTAGGGATCCAAACCGGAGTACCTGCCCCGGACGACAATTTCCAAACTCATATTCTTGAAGAAGGAAAGCTTGATTCACAAAGCGCCTAGAGTCCTGCACATGTTGGTCTATCGATTATTCACATGATTTTGAAAAGAGGAAAAGTTGGTTTTAGAACATTTTTGAACAAATTCTCAATTGACTTCTGATCGAATCATAGGTTTATTTTTGAATGCGTGTATAGTGTATTTGGTGTATCCGCCAGGGGAATACCCATCTCATCTAGAAATAAAAAAACCTTCCCCGTGGACAAAAGAGGACGGGGCTATAAGAGCTAAGCCGAATAAACCCGAACTGGTAAATGCCAGTCGCATTATATTTATGTGGTTGATTGGGTGTGCAAATGATCAGCGTTGGTATAATTACTAGCGAAATCCATATGTTCAGACTATTAGTGTGGAAACAAATGACTAACAGTAATAACAGGTGAAATAGATTGCGGATTATCTTCTTGGTGTGACCTGAAAATGAAATTTAGGAAGAAAATAATTTTTGCCAGTTCGCTACAATACCAGTTGTACAGTCCCCGATTAGCAGCTGTTTTAAGTTCTATTCTCGAAACGTTTAACCAGGGAACAACCGCGAGAGAACTAAACCCGTGATTCTGGCAGGATTAGCGAAGTTAACCAGAGAATAAGTTTTCACAATGGCAGGAATAGATACAGAATTAGTGATGTAAAGATTGTATGTTAGAACGAGGAAGAAGAAGATACGGGGATATCATACAAATTATATGCAAGAACAGGACGAGTCCAAATTTATATAAAAATTTCGTACTACTACTTTTCGATCCCATGCTTGTGAAACCGGAGAGCATGAATGAAATGTGAAGTTATTACCCAACATAAGACTTTTTGCTTATTGTAGGCCTAGTAGACATTTGATATTGGTACTTCATGAATTATGTTCTGTCGTGTAAATGAGGTGCATAAAAATGACTATTTGTGGCAAAACTGTCTCACTTATGTGGCAAGTGTTACAACTGCTCCAACATTAGCAAGGCCTGTTTTATCTACCATACAATGACAAAATAGAAGTAATCAGCTTGAGAAACCACACCAGTCTCGGATACTATTCGTATCAACAGCTTTTTCAGAATTAGACAACGATATTTTGATTGTTCATGTGGCAAAACTCTTGACGAACTTCGATGAGGTAAAAGATTCTTTCTCAGAATCGAAAGCACACTGTGTAAAGCTTTAGCAAGATTAAGGAGAAAAAATTGCTGGAACCTAAAGATTGAAGAAGTGTCTACTGACTTACTTGTGTCTTGTCTGTACTGTTTTATTTTTCCAATATTTAATTTTATGCCATACAAAAGAGGAAGTTATTAGCTAATAGGCAATAAAGAGTGCAAACTTTCTGAAGAGTTTCTATTCTCCACTCACAAAGAATCCCACTCAGTATCAATTGTGCGTCTTTTTAATAGTGGCAGGGCGTCAAACCGGCCGACTGGGAGCAGGAGAGGCACCACATGACATTTTAATTTCCACTGTCTTGAACATAGGCTTAATGGCTTCCATATACGCGTTTGAATTCCACAGAGCGAAATACAGTGACATGCGATAGAAGAATGCTGTGTGAAGATACTTTGTACTGGGCTTTGACACATTTAAGACCGAATACCATATCTTACATTTCCTCGATCATATATGATTTATATAATAAAGTATTCAGAGAGATTCGCGTTACAAAATGAAAAAGTTTTGAAAATCGCCATTTTTAAATTTTTTGGTTTCCTGTCTCGAACGGTTGATGGGGGAGATGGGGGGTGACATTGTCACGTTTTGTCACCGTTCGGAACTATCGTAAATCCGGGGCTCGCTCAAGAACCAATTTTTGAGTCAGTCGATTCGGATTTTGCTTCGGTTTCTTCTAAGCAAACAGTATAGGAGCCAACATCAATTACTAACAATAAAAACTCAGCCGTTGCAACTCCAGCAAACACGAACACATTAAGTAATAATCCTACTTTGATAGAGGTGCTACTAAAGATAGAAAAAAAAGTCTGGGACTAAAACAGTGAATCACAAGAAGAATTACGGAATGATATCGAAAGTACGAATAATGAACTGACATCCCATTCGGAGAATTCATGAATCACAGCGAAACCTTTCTGTAGAAATCTGAGAAGAGGTTAGAGATGAGTTACAGCTTGTTATTATGACGCTACAGACCATATTACACTACCTCGAAACTGAGCAAAACGATTTGAAAACTACACAACAGAAAGATAAAGAAGAACTACTCGTAAAAAGAAATACCGCTATACCGAGTGAAGTAATGTCGCAACTCACAGAGCGTCACGAACATCTAAGTATCAGTATTGAAACAATTAGTGAACAAGACACGTCGAAACGGCTCTCTGGCGAACAAAAAGAACAACCATCCAAAGAAAGGAATGTAATATCCAGTACCGACTCAGCTCATGGAGAACAATAAATCAAACATCTCACTATACCAACCTTGAGAAAAACAGCTATTATTTCGAGTAACGTAACCAGAAACTCACATAACATTTTTCTAGCTTGTTCTTCATGTACAAAGAAATGTAAAACATTGAAACGGGAAAAGAAAGAATAAAGTAAGAATAATGAAAGAACAGCTTGCACATGGTAAAAGAAAAAGGAAGTCTGATGACCTTGGTTATTCTTATTTATATTTTGACACATTGTGTATTTCTATGTATTCGTGGCATTTACGAAATATTTTGCGACAGCATAATTTCATTAGCAGCTGAACTAGTGAATAGCCTAGACGGCATACCAAAGAAGTTTTGTGGGTGGAGAAAGGTTACAGTTACGATTACAAACGTTTCCATACTGTCAACTTAGGTGATTATTTCCTTGCACGAAAATGTACTTACACACAAAGTATTGAACAGTCCGCACGTTATTATACTGAGCATTTCAGGAAAAGATTTGCGAAAAGAAATGACAATCTGAATTTCCGGCATTTTCCTACGTTTGAAAGTCGATAGGGGATCAAGTACACCTTTCTGAATACATCGACTGGTGGACGATGTCTCCCCAAGCTGAGTGTTAACTTTTTTGTTTCTTGATTCATTGGTCATCTCTCATTACCCTTTTTAGTCGATAAGTACAAGGAATTTTCTTCTACTACCCTAATCTAAATATATTGAAAGTAATTTCAGGTACTTGTGAGTTATGCTTAAGAATGTATGATATTGGCTACAGAGTGCATAGCGTTAGTCATAAACTGAAAACTACGATGTAACGCATTTGGAGACTTGAAACGGTTAAATAAAATGCTACAATGTTATAGTAAAAAATTTCATGTTAGGAAAAAATGTAAAATTATAGTGGCATTCCATTGAAGTATGACCGTGGCACATACATAACAATACGTGACAGGAATGTGCTACAGGACAGCAACTTCAAATTTCGGCAGTAAACTGTGAGCCATGTCACACAGAACGTACCGCTGCTACATTACTATACTTTGGTCTCTTAAAGAAATATCTATAGCATCTTGCTGAACGTCTTAGGCACCGCGCTGATGTGCCCACCTGCCACAGAAATGGGCATTCTAGTTTCGGTAAACTTTTTTTTCTCAATACAAATTCGGAAGTGAAACATAGGATGGTGAAAGAAGTAAACCATCTTGAACGCTAGTGCAATGTTTGGTTTGGAATATCCACAAAAATAAATGACTGCTGTACTCTGAAGAAAATAACTGTTTGAATTTACCAATACCGTTCACTGAAAATTGGTCTGCTTGTTAGCACAATACGTGATAATTTCGGCTACACACTTTTTGCTTGCAGGAATGCAAGTTGAAATCTACCATGACATAAAAATGACTCACCTCTTCCTGAGCATTCTTACTTTATTTTATTTACAAGTCAAGTTCCGTAAGACCAAACTGAGGAGCAAATCACCAAGGTTATGGAACATGTCCGTACATGAAATTACAACATAAAAGTAGTAACAGGTAAGAATAAAATGTTTATGAACCCAAAAAAAGTCAATTCATAAGTTTAAGTTAACGCAATCAACGATACAACAAGAATTAGCTTAATTTTTCAAGGAAATCCTCGACAGAATAGAAGTGACCCATTGACCACGAGGAAATTCTTTAGTTTCGATTTGAAAGCGTGTGGATTACTGCTCAGGTTTTTGAATTCGAGCGGTAGATTATTGCAAATGCATGTAGCGGTACACCGCACACATTTCTGCACACGTGTTAAGGAAGACCGATCCAAGTGCTGGTGTGATTTCTGTCGCGTTTAACTGAGTGAAAGCTGCTTGTTCTTCCGAATAAGCAAATATTGTTAACGAGAAATTACAGTAAGAAATATACATATTGAGAGGCCAATGTCAAAATTCCCAGACTCGTGAACAGGGATCAACAAGAGGTCCTTGCACTTACACCACTTGTTGCGCGAACTGTCCCATTTCTGAGCCAAAAATATCCTTCTTCAATAGGAAGAGATACCCCAACATACAATAACATACGAAGTAAGCGAATGGAAACAAGCAAAGTACACTAATTTTCATGATGAACGATAACTCATTTCAGATACTGTTCGAATAGTAAAAAAGCCAGCATTAAGATCCTGAACAGTTTACTATCTATCTGAATTGGTCTGTTTCACTAATCATATGCCCATTCTGTGAAATTAAAACTTCAGGATTTGTTGAATTGTGTGTTAGAAACTGTAAATATTGTGCCTTACTGCGATTTAACATTAGTTTATTTTCTACACGTCATGAACTTGTTATGAACTCCACTATTTGAAACCGGATCAATGTTGCACTCAACATCCTTTACTACCAAGCTAGTGCTGCCAGCAAACAGAAATATTTTAGAGTTACCCATAATACCACACGACAAATCATTTATATAAACATGGAACAGAAGAGGCCCCATCACTGATCCCTGGGACACCCTCCCCTTGACTGTACCCCCATCCAAACTCCACATCACAGCCATTCTCAACGTTGTGAATAGCGACCTTTTGCTTTCTGTTGCTAAAGTAGGAGGTGAACCAATTGTGAGTTACTCCCCGTATTCTATAATGACACAACTTCTGGAGCAGTATTTTGTGATCAACACAATCAAATGCCTTAGTTAAATCAAAAAATATGTCTAGCGTTCGAAACCTTTTGTTTAACTCATCCAGTACGTCACAGAGAAAAGAGAATACTGCATTTTCAGTTGTTAAACGAATTCTAAAGCCGAACTGCATATTTGATAGCAAATCGTGTGACATAAAATGATAAATTATCCTTACATACACAGCCTTTTCAATAACTGTAGAAAACACAGATGGTATACAAATAGGTCTAAAATGGTCTACATTATCCTTTTCTCCATTTTTGTAAAGCAGCTTTACTACTGACTACTTTAATCTTCCAGGAAACTGATCATTCCTAAAGAAAAAATTACAAATAAGGATAAGTACAGGGCTAACATGTGCAGAACAGTACTTCAACATTCTGCTAGGCACTCAGTCGTATACATGAGACTCCTTAGTCTTTTTAGATTTAATTATTGACCCAATCTCCCCCTTGTCTGTATCAGAGAGGAGTATTTCAATCTCAGAAAGGCATTTGCCAAAAAAATTATATGATTCACTGTAGAAACTAAATTTTTATTTAATTTACCAGCAATGGACAGAAAATTATTGTTAAATACTGTACATGTATCTTATTTATCAGTAACAGAAATACTTTTACTACAAACTGACTTTATATCATTGATACCTGATTTATCAGTAACAGAAATGTTTTTACTACAAACTGACTTTTTATCACTGACCTTGTGCTGCTGACCAGGCACTTCCTTCACAACTGACCATATAGTTTTAATTTTATCTTGTGAATTAACTGTTCTGTTTGTATACTGCATACTCTATGCCATCCTAATAACATTTAAAGCACCTTACAATACTGTTTTTAAAGGGCAACTGTAGCTTGGTTGTGACTAATTCTAACATTTTGATATAATTCCTGCTTTGTTCTACAAGATATCCTTGTCCTACAAGTCAGCCACCTGGGTTGTCTGTTACTGCTAGTACCCCATTTACAACATTCTAATGGAAAGCAACTCTCAAAGAGCATGATAAATGTGTCAAGGAAAGTGTTATACTCATCATATATGTTAGCGGTACTATAAACATCATGCCACTCTTGTTCCTTGACAAGGTTTAAAAAACACTCTATTGATGTTGGATAAATTTTTCTACATAGTTTGTAATTATATGTGAGATTTACTTCAGTATGATATTGCTACATCATTGTCTGAAAGGCCATTCACCCTTTTACTAACACAATGCCCATCTAGTAATGAAGAATGAATAAAAATATTGTCTTTGGCTGTGCCACTGTTCACCTGTTGTTGGAAAAAGCATAGTCTGCATCAGATCTATGAATTTTGGAGATCTACAAACATCCTTCTTCCTGCACCATAATATAGACAATTTATATTGAAGTCACCATACGTAACTAATTTCTGGTACTGCCTACAAAGGGAATCAAGAACACTCTCTAGCTTGAGCGGAAATGCTCTGAAGTCAGTGTTAGGGGACCTATAAACAACAACAATTAGAAGTTTCACTAAGTTCTACAGCCCCTGCACAACATTCAAATATCAGTTCACTAGAGTGCTGTGATACGTCTATGGACTCTGTAGTGGCACCACCGTTTAAGGTGGGAAAAGGTTAGCTTCGGTGCAATATTTCTGAGCACACAAGTTACAGCCATGGCTAGCTACTGCAGGCAGTCTTGTTGGCTTCCAACACAAGCTGGGGGCATCCTGAGGTGAGAACCACAGATTAGGACGCCAGGATGAGGGTGATTGTTGTTGCCGCAACCTTAGCCACACCGGTGAGGAAGCACACTGCAGGCAGCCTTGCAGCTCACAGAAGGGCGGCGCTGGGGCGGCAGGGACAGAGACTGCTGAGTCAACTGCCGGCACATCCTGACATCATCACAACTCTGCAGCCATACAACGCCGACACACAGCAGGGCATTGCGCAGGTTGCTGAGGCAGCCATTCTGCGGCAACCCATTTCACAGACAGTGAAGTGGTGTCCTAAGCATTGCGGGACCCGGGGATGCAGACTGAGCAGAATTAGGGCACTGTAGCTGGAGATAATAAATCACTGTGGGAACTCGTACGAGTATTAATATAGTGCATCCTGACAGCCAAGCCTCGTCCAACATTCCTCTACAACTCAACTGGATCACTGTTTCATATGTACATAGCCACTTCTCCCGCTCCAACCCCCACACAAAGAACTCCCACAAAAACAGCCCACTATTCTGTATCCTGGTGCAGGAAGCCTTTGAAGTGTCAAATTACTTAAGTGGTGCTCCGATCACCAATAATTTCAGAGTCAGCATTTATAATAGTTCACTAACTTTATCTCTAATACCTCTTATTTTTGACTGATGTCATCGGTCTGTATTTTAACGTACCTCTGCCACAACTTGTAATCTAGTAAGTCTGAATAATTTCTTGTATTCATAAAGAGATATTATTCTCTTATTCTCTCTCTCTCATATATATATATATATATATATATATATATATATATATATATATATATATTTGTGTGTGTGTGTGTGTGTGTGTGTGTTCACAGTGTCAATTTACCCAACGTTGGTCAAATCTAGGTTGCTCTACTGGATGCACAGTCGTTTCAGGTGTTGTTGACAACAAATAAATTGTCAACAGTGTTTTCTATGCATCGATGGCGTTTGGCGTTGAATTCATTTTCAGTAAGACTCCTGGCTGTGGTAAGATGATCTTAATCTTTTTCACTCCATAGGAATTACATCATTCAATATTTTTAGGTCGGAATTATTAATACTGTTCTTGTATGTTAATCTTTCTGCGTATTTTATATTAGCTCTTTGGTCTTGGGTGTTGTTGCAGGGTTTGAGTTTTAATTAAGGGGCGATATGAGGGCATTGGTCAGCCTTAATAATATATCAATCCTTTACTTAGATAAGGATGACCTGATTTGTTGCTTTTAATAAAAATACAAGTTCTGATAAACTGATCGTTTTGAAGATCTCATTGATTTTGTGGTACGCTAATGGAGACCTAAAAGGAGGCTACCAATATGTAATGCTGTGCGTTGATGCATTTACCATGTTTACCTAGTTTTGCCCCATCAAAGCAGCAACAACACAGGCTGTGGTTAAGAATCCGAAAAATGATTTTTTTTTCATTTTGGGCCACGAAATTCAATGCTGTTAATTATATTTTTGGTGCCTAGTATCTCTTAATTATTACGAATTTTCACTTTTCCGCAAAGGGAGAGGGCATACCTGGGTAAAAGCAGTTCGCAAGGAGTACAGGTCTCCTACAAATGTTTTATGTGTGTATTCCCAGAAGTTTCGTGAAGAACAGATGAACTTAACTGGTCAGACGGGAAGGCTCCAAGAAGACGCTCTTTCTCCGTAGTCCTTTCGTATCTGTCACATTCTTAGCAAGTGATCACCAGAAGCAAGATTCCTGTTCTTGAAAATGTGATGAAATTTGGAAAGTGTCCTATAAGAGTTCATCACCGAGTTGAGATGAGTGTTGCTTAGCGAACGTGTCACAACGAAAATGAAAGCCAATGGAGGAATTGAGAGAAAAAAATAGTTAATGAGCGCAAAGAAAAAACCTGATGTCCTATAGCAGCAGTTTAGGCGAAATGAGGACGGAATACAGACTGATTGGGATGCAGATATTTACCTCTCAAAGGAAAGGTGATTAACGAAGAGGCATAAATTAAATGTAACTACAAAAACCTTATTTAATTTTTTTATTATTCTTCAATTTCTGATATATGCATTAACTAATCACGCTGCTTTACTGGTGCTACTGCATTTATTAATCTATTAGTAATTTTGATCAACTTCGAACTTGCTTCAAGTATTATGCTCGTTATAAAACTGCCCTTGAAGTATAACGTGTTATTTGTCTGATAAAATGTGTATTTATTGCTTTGCGTGTTCTTTCGAAAACCATGGTCTACTTTAAACCTACACATAACTTGGTGTTCTCATGATAAGGTACTGTAATGTATGTTCTGAACACAATTAGTATTCTAATATTGGCTCAGGTGCAGAATTTGTTCAGACCACCTCGCAAAGCTCACAACGGCACTTTTTTTTTGTTTTTTTGGAAAATCGCAGTAGTACAATTCATAAAGCTCTTGTCGTTAGGTGAGGTCAGATGGCGGCTTCAAGCTTCAGTAACAGATACGCCTCAACCAGAGTAGTAATGTACGAGTATGTCAGTGTAATCATCATACGCTAGTTAACGAATGACAGCATCGAACTCAATGGTACAACATCATAGCTTAAAACAGCTACAGGGTATCGAACTTTCGAATTCAGCTTCTTTCTCGATATCGTGTGCTTCCTCAGCTAGGAGTTATGGTGTTTACCAGTGAGTAGAGAATTGCTGTCATTAAACTGAATTTTCACACCATGTGTTCAACTGTCTGGGAAGTCATTGATACATATTACGAACAGAACAGATCATAATATCCGTTCGTGAATATTTCCCATGTTAATATTTTCATGCCGATATTTGTTTCACTAACAATTAAACATAATCTGGAATGTGGATCATTGTACCTCTCTAGGCATGACTGTACAATTTGTTAGCTGTTCTACCTATTTCAAAATCTCACAGTTTGTTTAGCAATAGTTAATTGTCAAGAGTGGCCAACACGTACGTCACAAAAACGATGTCGTAAATGGAAGAAATAGTCACGATTGGGAATAATTAATAAGTTTATCTAGCTTTACCCTGTGATAGCAGCGACGACACAAGCTGTTGTTAAGAATCTGAAAATTATTTTTCTAATGTTTGGATCACCTCAATACACTGTTGTTAGTAATGTTATTAGTAGCTCATTTCTCGTGATTATTAAGATACTTCAGATTTTCAAAAAGGAGTCGGTAAAAGTAGCTGGCAAGGAGAACGTGCCTTCTACTAAAGCACGATCCCAGCAGTTTCGTGAAGAGGACATGGAATTCATCGGTCAGACTAGGAGACTTCAAGAAGCACCTGTTTCCTCTGTTTTCCTTGCGCATCCATCGCATTTTTAGAAAATGGACGTCTCAAGGAAGCCTCACGTTCGTGGAAATGTTGGTGACAAAATTCGAAATGTGCGTTTATCACCATATTGAGATGAGCGCTGTATTGAAAATCTGTCATTAAGAAACAGAAAAATAATCGAAGAGCTGAGAAAAAAGATACAGTTAATCAGTGCAAAGCAAAGAAAAAAAGGAAGTCCTATGCAGCAGAGTAGGTGAAATGAGAAGAGAATACAAACTGACAGGGATATTGTTGATGTACTTCTCAAAGACAAGGTCTTTAACGAAGAGGGTTATGAAAGTGTAAATAAAAAATAGTCGGCAAAACCTTGTTTTATTCTTTATTATTCATCACGTTCTGATTCGTACTGTAATAACTCGTGCTGCAATAGTAGTGTTTATGTATTTGTTACTCTTTTATTAGTTTTGATCAACTTCGACATTTCGAAAAATGTTATCCTAGTTATAAAAGTGCTCTTAGATAGATATCGCGCTGTTTGTCTTTGATAAAAAGTTGGTTTTTATTCCTTTGTGTGTTGTTATCTCATATTCAGAAAGTAATCAAACTACCTCGTAAAGATTAAAGCGTTATTTCGCTTCAAAACATCATATTTGTACTATCCATAAAGTTCTTGACGTTAGGTGAGGTCGGATGGCAGTATCAAGCTTCGGTAACCAGATGCGCTTCACCAATTTCGTAATGTTCGAGTACGTCTGTGTTAGTAGCGTATGCTTGGTAACGAACGATAGCACCAAACACAATGACACCACATCACGACTCAAAAACGCTAGGCGGTATCAAAGTTTCAAATCCAGCTCCCTTGACGATTCGTGTGCTTTCTCAGCCAGGAAGTTTGGTGTTTACCAGTGATTAGAATGTTGCTGTCTTCTTCAAGCAAAATTTTCGGTCCATGTCTTCAAAGGTTCTGGAAATCATTGATACATATTACGAACAGAACAGAAGATAATATACGTTCGTGAATATTTCCCATGTTCATGATTTCAGTTTGATATTTGTTTCACTACCAATTAAACATAATCTAGTCGCGGTCATCCTATTTTTTAGGCATGGCTAGACTATCAGTTAGCTATTCTACTTATTCCAAATGCTAACAGTTTGTTTGGAATATTTTACTGTAAAGAGTGGCCAACAAGTACGTCAGAAAAGCGATGTCGGAAATAAAAGAAACAGTCGGGCTTGGGATTAAAATTCAGAGCTGAAGGGCATCAGTGATATCATTGACTGGTGACATTGACATCTTCAGTGAACGTAAGGGAGTATCCCAGAACGTACTGAATCGTACAACAAGTCCCTAACCCCCAGGATGGAATATGAGTACTCCAGCTGTCTGATTGCACTTTTATTCGTGTGAATGTGAACGGTAGGTTTGTAACTACTTTGAGATTGTTGTGGCTGAAGGGGAAGGGGAGGGGGGTGGGTACCAGCTGAGTATTCACCTACTGGGATATGGGAATCCGGCTAAACAACACATCGAAGAGAACATTCACACACGTCGTTAATCCGCCGGCCGGATCAAATCCGTGGCTGTCGCACTTTTCAGTCCTGGAAGCGGCGCTATAACAAGCAAGCCTATCTGGGCAGATGAAAACTGTGGGATCTCGTCGACTCGTCTCACATAGGGTACCTAAGGGATGCTGCATTCTCGGAAAGCTATACAACATTTCAAGCAAAATCACATCAACAGTTTTTATTACAAATAAGAAGATTGACAATACTGAAAACGAATAACTGAGGGCGTTGGATGCAGCTGCTAGTCTGAGATGAAATGTTTACTCAGTGGAGGAAGTCTTGGAGTGCCTCATCAAAGCTGTCAAGAAACTAATGGTTCATACAGACATCTCAAAAACCTTGGACAGATCTAATGATATTGCAGTAACACTGTCATCCAAACCCAGAGGCTTCCTTTACATTTGCGACATCGCCCATACAGCTAGCGTCAGAATGACTTTTTTAATATTGAAATGTATCACAGCCTCAAACCATTTGTGCGAAACATGCTATAACCCCAAATTAAGCCAATGGTGTAATAAAAATAAAGTGCATTCATTAATAAAATATTAGGGTTCATATAATTAATCATAGATACTTATTACATACTTAGCCCATCAAAACGCTTTCATTAATAAAGAAATGAGAGTCCGTATGACTAATCATATTTACTACATATTTACTACATTAAAGTGCAAAAAATCGCTTTTCCTTCATTCGTATTTCCGCTTCTACTATGGAATCTTATAGCAGATCCATACTTTCAGGTCTTCTGTCTGTAAAAGAACTTTAATGTTCGTTGGTAATGCCAGAAGACATTATTCGCTGCCATGGTTTCGTGGTTTCTTAACATCTTCTGTCGTGGTCGATGGCGATAATTAGGTTAACTCCTTCTTCACTGTGGTATTCAAATGAAGAAGTTGGGATGATGTTGAGGCGACAGAGGTGTATTCGAGACCCCCAAAACGTGTCGTTCTCACCATAAAGTCTCAATTCTAACCGGAATTTCGGTAGCAAGGACGTGATGGGAGATTAGGTACCGCAGTGGCACTTTCATTTCATAAGAGTGGCCAGGTCATTGCTTTGGCGACCATTGTTTCTTGTCCTTATGGCATGTTGGAGATACTCAGGAACGACCTTAATGTGTTCCACTATACCAGTGCAGAGCGCTTCTCTTGCCAGAGTATTTACCTCGTCAGAAGTGGGTACTAGTACCTTTGTAGACTCTGTAATGACCGATGCTCTCCTTCTGTTATCTTGGAACTTTGACTCTTCTTGGTTAACAAATGAGTGTTCACAGAAATTGCGTAAGCCAAGGCACTACAGGGCTGTTCTGTGATAACGTCTGAAATGCAATATTTTATTCTGTATCAGTTGTCATGATGTAAGCATGACACAAGATGGCGAGCAAATAAAAGGACATGTAGCAAGAGTAGTAATAAAGCTGAAAACATTATTGATAGTTTTAATATTAAATAAGATTTACTTTCAGCCGTGCCCCATGCATATCAGAGGACTGCCACTGTTTATTCAGTGTGTCATAAAGTATTGTCAACGTTGGTTGAGCACAGCATGGTCATCGCAGATCGCGCTTACCGTCAGCCTCCAGTAAAGATTTAGGAAGCATCTGAGACGCGCACCACAACACAGACCTTAGACTTGTTGAGTGATGTTTCAGTTTCGTAAGCTTCTTCTATAGTTTGTCAATTGGCGCAAATCCTTGGGAGAGCTGCTGTCCACATACTGTTGAGAAGCCATATCTTTCCGCAATCCACTAAACAATCAATTTCCATAAATACACTCAACATGGAGAAGCGTGGATAAGGACTCAATAATCGAGACCATAGGAAAGTAATTTCACATCCGGCCAGCGACTTGATTTCAATTAAACACGGTTTAACTTAATCGTTCTTTACAAATGTTTCTCGTAATGTCTGAATTCAGTCATCATTAGTTAATTTAGTATTTCACTCAGCAGTGTCTCGTGAAAAAATGAAAAACATTGGTTTCAATTTTCTCTATGTGCATTGTTTCACTTAATAGTCAAAACATATACTCTTGAAAATATTTATTATAGAGTGTATTTTTTAGCTTGGTGTAAAACCGCGCCACACAGCATTGCTAAGCAAGATTCATGGATTAACCGTAGGCAAGATACACGTTCAGACGGTCGATTGGATGACTGTGGAGGAGATAACTCCAAATGGGTAGGTCAGCAGGGACCATGCTACTAATGTGACAACACTCATCCCTTCTGCAACCTTACTGACACTCTAATGTCATCACAAACAACATCATGTTAGGTTTACTGTAATTGGTCCAAATTTCCTACCATGTCTCTATATCATCAGAATCGGTTTCACCTGGTTATGCAGACAACTGTTCTTAATATTTTTCGAACATATTTCGGGGCATGTGTGTCATCATCAGTGATTCATTCTTTATACCTTAGTGGTAAGACTGTTTTCTATTGAAAAGAGTTTTCCAAAGTAACAATTTATCTGTGTAACTATTTTACAGTGTAAGAGTTTTGCAGGTAGACCATTTCCCTGTATAACTGGTTGCGGCGTAACCATTTCCAGTGTTAGGATTATCCAGTTGAATCATTCTCCAGAATACCAATTTTGAAGTGTATCTGTTTCAATGCAACCATTTCCCAATGCAACTGATTCTACTGCTACCTTTCAGCTTGTAACTACATCCAGTCTAAACTGTTTCTAGTGCAAACACTTCCTGATCAACCATTTTCTGGTGTAACCATTTCGCAGGATAACGATTTCCGTTGGAATCATCTTCCAGTCGACCCATTTCCACTGCAACCCGCCTCCTTTGTAAGCATTCCCAGTGTAAATCTTTTCCATTATAACAATTTCCAGTGTGACCATTCTCAGCGTAACCACTTTCCATTCTTTTTTACAGTGTAACTATTTCCAGTGTAACTGGTTTCCGTGTTAACTGTTTTCAGTATAACCATTATGCATTGAAACCATTTTCCGGTGCGAATGCATTCCAGTGTAAACATTCTCCACCATTGCCTTTCTGCAGTGTGTCTGTTTCCATGTAAGCATTTGCGTGTCTCATTATGTCTGATTTCACCTTTTCCCCTTGTCTCCATTACCAGTTGAAATGATGCTTCTTTGAATAATTAGTAGAATATGCCCCAATATTTCAATTAAAACTAAAATACATTAAGAATAAATTTTCTCTGTGCAAATGAAATGATAGTATGGCATTTTTGGCCGGGAGGCCTTATCTGAGGAAGTTCGGCCGCCGAGTGCGATTCTTATTGCAGTCGACGCCACTTTGGGTGATTCGCCTGCCGTTGATGAGGATGAAATAATTATGAGGACAACACAATTTTAGTCCACGAGCGGAGAGAATCTCCAGCCCGACCGCGAATCGTACCCGGGCTATGGGAGTTAAGCACGTTAGCAGTCAGCTAAGCAGACTGACTTCTTTGTGTACATAAATCTGTGAAGTAAGGAGAATAGGTCACGATTAAATATAAGGAATGTATTTTTTTGCTGTTCCGGTGACGAAAGCTCCAGAGAAATGTTTTTCAATCGAGACAGTAACGCAAGTTGAAGGCAGTCGCCGTAATTTGTTTTTGTATTTTATAAAAGCAAGAGCTGTGAGCTTTCTCTCTCTCGTTTGTTTTCGATGGCTGTTTCACAAGATGTAAGAGTCGCTGTCGTATTTATAACTTTTGGTTCAATAATGACACTAATTTTATTAAAATAGCTGTGATTAAATTAACAATCTACATATCTTTTTCACTAATTCCACGTATCAAATTATTGTGCTGCATTTTAGAACTTTTTCAGGCTGCAGTGAAGGAGAGCTGCCAGCGAAATGTATGGTGGCCACAGCTGAACGCTGCTAGTGTTCAGTCTGCATTTACTTCACCAGACTTTTATTTTAGCGTTCCTGAAATCTCTTATACCGTTCGTCTCTATAAGTATCCATGCAACGTAATGACGCTAACTCCGTAATTTGGAGATCGGTCACTGGCCTTTAGACAATACCTTCGGTCAACGTCTCAGCGGTGTAATCGGAATCTGATGACGGTTGGCGGAATATACACTCCTGGAAATGGAAAAAGGAACACAATGACACCGGTGTGTCAGACCCACCATACTTGCTCCGGACACTGCGAGAGGGCTGTACAAGCAATGATCACACGCACGGCACAGCGGACACACCAGGAACCACGTTGTTGGCCGTCGAATGGCGCTAGCTGCGCAGCATTTGTGCACCGCCGCCGTCAGTGTCAGCCAGTTTGCCGTGGCATACGGAGCTCCATCGCAGTCTTTAACACTGGTAGCATGCCGCGACAGCGAGGACGTGAACCGTATGTGCAGTTGACGGACTTTGAGCGAGGGCGTATAGTGGGCATGCGGGAGGCCGGGTGGACGTACCGCCGAATTGCTCAACACGTGGGGCGTGAGGTCTCCACAGTACATCGATGTTGTCGCCAGTGGTCGGCGGAAGGTGCACGTGCCCGTCGACCTGGGACCGGACCGCAGCGACGCACGGATGCACGCCAAGACCGTAGGATCCTACGCAGTGCCGTAGGGGACCGCACCGCCACTTCCCAGCAAATTAGGGACACTGTTGCTCCTGGGGTATCGGCGAGGACCATTCGCAACCGTCTCCATGAAGCTGGGCTACGGTCCCGCACACCGTTAGGCCGTCTTCCGCTCACGCCCCAACATCGTGCAGCCCGCTCCAGTGGTGTCGCGACAGGCGTGAATGGAGGGACGAATGGAGACGTGTCGTCTTCAGCGATGAGGGTCGCTTCTGCCTTGGTGCCAATGATGGTCGTATGCGTGTTTGGCGCCGTGCAGGTGAGCGCCACAATCAGGACTGCATACGACCGAGGCACACAGGGCCAACACCCGGCATCATGGTGTGGGGAGCGATCTCCTACACTGGCCGTACACCACTGGTGATCGTCGAGGGGACACTGAATAGTGCACGGTACATCCAAACCGTCATCGAACCCATCGTTCTACCATTCCTAGACCGGCAAGGGAACTTGCTGTTCCAACAGGACAATGCACGTCCGCATGTATCCCGTGCCACCCAACGTGCTCTAGAAGGTGTAAGTCAACTACCCTGGCCAGCAAGATCTCCGGATCTGTCTCCCATTGAGCATGTTTGGGACTGGATGAAGCGTCGTCTCACGCGGTCTGCACGTCCAGCACGAACGCTGGTCCAACTGAGGCGCCAGGTGGAAATGGCATGGCAAGCCGTTCCACAGGACTACATCCAGCATCTCTACGATCGTCTCCATGGGAGAATAGCAGCCTGCATTGCTGCGAAAGGTGGATATACACTGTACTAGTGCCGACATTGTGCATGCTCTGTTGCCCGTGTCTATGTGCCTGTGGTTCTGTCAGTGTGATCATGTGATGTATCTGACCCCAGGAATGTGTCAATAAAGTTTCCCCTTCCTGGGACAATGAATTCACGGTGTTCTTATTTCAATTTCCAGGAGTGTATAATTTCATTATCCACAAGTAAAAATTTTCTATGCACCATTTAACCATTTGAGAAGCTTTGCCACCAGCGAAAGCGATAAATACCTAATATTACACCATTTAAAAAAAATACCAGTAACATTAATTTGCGCAACCAGCGTGGGGTTCGAACAAAAAACTGTATGATGTTTGTTTGTTCTGTTTTTCGTGAATCAACTATATTGCTGGAGTCCAGAAGAATATGACAGGTACACTAAAAATAATTGAAATTAACTCATGTAACGGGAATTAGGGCGGACTGCAAGTAGAAACACGAAAAAAAGCATGGTTAGCAACATCTTACCAGTTGCATCTGCTTTCGTAGTCTGCAACGTGTAGCTCGTTTAATTCATGGTCAGTTTTGGATTTTCTGCCTTGGGTGTAGTTTGTAATTGCAGTAGGCATTGTTGCTAAATGGTTCAAATGGCTCTGAGCACTATGGGACTGAGGTCATCAGTCCCCTAGAACTTAGAACTACTTAAACCTAACTAACCTAAGGACATCAAACACATCCATGCCCGAGGCAGGATTTGAACCTGCGACCGTAGCGGTCGTGCGGTTCCAGACTGAACGTTGTTGCTAAGCGCTATACTAAGATGGGTCCTGTTCCGCTGCGCGCACATGAAATGAAAACGAGTGATAGTGTATTGTTTTGGTTTGAAGCATCCATATTCCCATTTTGGTAATACAACAATTAGTTGCTGGTCAATTTACGCTAATTATTCAATGTTTTGTCAAGAGATTTTATTTCAAAGTATATTTTGAATTTGTGTTACGACGAAGATAGGTAAACCTGAAAACAAGGATTCCGCAAATGACAGTGTTTCTGAAAATAGCGTCGATGGCGGTAACAACAGTACGGATGCAACGGTGGCGAATCCGATGCTGAAAATGTGGAGGCAGAAGGTAATACGCAGGCACAAGCAATTGAAAGTTCCGAGCAAATACCTCCTGCCGCTGTATATCCTTTTTTTCTGTTATTCAATAAAATTTCTGAGATGGTTAATGCTCGCGATAAGGAACTGTTAAAGACAGTTAATGCACGCGATTAAGCGCTTGCTTCACGCATAAATACTACTCTTGTTGAGAGAGATGTAGCGCTGACATCTCAAATTTCTGAGGTAAATGAGGAATTAGTAAACGAGTTAAACACTGGTTTAGCAGCAATAGCATCCGAAATTACTAGCCTAAAGTAGGCATATAAGAATTTACCAGCAACGGTTGCCAAACTATCAACAGTTGTGGAAACAATGCAATCAGCAGAGAAGATGATGGAAGATGGGATGCGCGAATTAACACAACGGGTCGACAGCCTGTCTGTAGGAACAAAAGAAGAAGTGTTAAAAATCGGGTTACATGAGCAGAGTGAAAAATTAAATACCGGATTCTCCAAGTGGGTTGAGGAGAAAGACAAGATACACAGCATAAAATAGATTCAGAGTGGAAAAGCGCAATACAAAGGGCTGGGAGCGAAGCGATGGCCGAACTCGGCACCTCAAAACAAACGCTCCGCTCGGAAAAAGAGCACATAAAGCACATGATACATCAAGACCTTCCACAGTGGCGAGACGAAGTTTTGTCACAGGTGAGAGAAGTGCGGCGTGCGGTGGGAACAATATCAAGAGAAGCACCGACCATCGATACGCATATGCAGGACGCGTACATTGCAGTTCACGGACATACTTTGAAGCATATCAGCCTGTAAACCCCAATGTACAACAATCGTGTGATGAGATTGGGGCAGGTACAACCTTAACAGAGAACTTTCAGGAAGAAAGCCTGTTGAAACACAGACAATTTCAGGTCCTAATTCCACACATAAGACAAGTCCATCCTGTAGTTTTTATACGTTCATTTCGCAAAGTGTTGCCCACGTCATGGAATGAGAGGCGGAGAATACAATTCGTTGCCTCCAATATACAAGGAGACAGTGCTTTACGGGTAGGATGACCAGACGTCCGTATTAATCCGAACATATCCTCCTTTTCAGCTCTTTGGCCAGGGTCCGGGCGGATTTTTACAGTGTCCCGCTTTTTCGCAAAGCTGAGCGTAATACAGTTAAATTTATAATTCGTCCCGTTCTATTGCTCTTTTCTTACATACTTTAACTATTGGCACAGTCTTCGTGATAAACACGTACCAAGGCGGTGTTAGTAGGTGGCACCAGGGTCGTCGACGATATCGTTGATCGACCCATAAGCGAATGCATATATCGATTACTTAAAATTTTCGTTTCGTATCTTCGCTTTGTATTGGCTTGGCTTTCTGTAGTCCGCGTGTGATTTGTGAGTGTAATTTTTAACCGAGTGAGTTACATAAAGTATTTGGCTACGTCTAAACGAAAGTGTACGTTTTCTGACTCCTTTCCTGCAAATATCCGGCTTTCAAGAAAGGGAGAAATGAATTTGAAGCGGAATGTAAGATATGTGGAGCTGGAACGTACGTCTCAGTGGCCAATAAAGGTAAGAAATAACTCGACAGATTAACTGTCATGATTTTATTTCATTGTTTCATAGTCATTCAATTTATTTGTATTCGGAAGGTTAAGGTGCAGTTTACATGTCGTCAGCTGCTGTTTGAATTGTAGATGTTGGTAGCGGTGCGTCGAATGAAGGGAGGTGAATGGTCATACGTTTTTCGCTTTTGTAAACAATTCCGTGTTGTTGACATAACAAGAAAATTGGCGCCATAATCAATGTTTTTAATTTTTTATATTGCTCCATTAACCACCACCTGACCATCAGTAATAATTAACTACTAGTTTTGCCGGTATTCCCGGCAGTCAAGTGACTTGTCCAAAGCTGACAGGTGGTATCCTCATCTGCAGTTGACCCGTTTAATGTGTCCTCTTTTTTCTTCCTTTGTCCTCCTTTTTGAAGCTGTTTGTCCTCCTTTTTAAACAATTGCATCTGGTCACCATATTCATGGGCTACCGAAGCCGCAGAGAACTGTATACATTACGAACAATTTGAAAAAGGTTTTTCTGGCTAAGTACTGGTCAGTGGGCATACAATAACGCGTTAGAAAGCAGGTCTTCAGCCCACAAATTTACAACCCAAAGCAGGGTGGACTTCGGAAGTACTTCGAAAAATTTGTTCATTTAAAGAGGTTAAGGGACGAACTGGTAGAGCACAAAGATGTATTGCGAATCTTAAAGGCATAGTTTCCTCTGCACATAACGGAAAATTTATTAACACTCCCTGATTTTGACCGTAAATACTTTTTGACAGTGCTTGATACCATGGACCTAATACAAGAAGATGCGAAAACCAGCACTGCCAACAATGGCTCGCAGTCCGCTAATAGGAATGGCCACGGCCAAAATAATAGCCGTAACAGTGGGTCGCGAAGTAACGGAGGTACGTCGCAAACCGGACACGCACATCAGAACGGCAACAATGGTGGTCCACAAAGCGGACAGGCATTCTTTCAAAGGCAGAGTCGAAATAGTAATCGGTACCATCCCGGTTATGAAAACAATCGAAGCGGGAACCGACAAAATAATAATAAGTATCAAGTCCACAATAATCAGTGGTCGCAAAATAATCAAAAGCAGTGTACGCCGGTAAAACAAAGTAGGAATGACTACAATCGGGACGTCCAGATGTTGAGGTGGCTGAAGCGCCACCGACAACGTCCGGGGTGTCAAACTAAACTCGACTGTATCAAGCTTCCGCGGGACGGAATGGGGGCAATAGTTTGAATGAACACATGGACATGCTCCGATACAACGATGAGACTGACATCTGTCAACAGTTATTTAATGAGGTAGACAATAATATTGAAGGTCCCTTGGAGTACATACAAGCCGCCGTTCAAGCAGTTGTGGGAGGTATTCCCACGACATTGATTGTGGATACCGGTGCAAGTGTAAACGTGATAGAAGCCAATTTCTTTAAGAAAATAGCGCAGTCTGTGAAGATTACGACTTTGCCAGTTCAAAACTGCGTGGTATACGGTGCCATTGGTGCCAGAGGCCAGACTGTTACGCTGCAGGCACGGATGGGTGTAGAATTCGGGAACGGAGCGGATCAATGCACGTTTCTCGTCGTGAAAATTTAACCGTGTCCTGTCCCATAGGCAAGGAATTCATGCTGGAACGGGACGTAATGATCGACCTCCCACGCTTGAAATGCCATATAAGGTGAGGAGTTTGTTCTGAATCTGAGAAAGACAAAAGCAAAAAACAGCAGACTTTGTCAAGGAATGCAAGTTAAAATTATCAGGAACACAATGCTGCGGGTGCAAGACTATTCAAAAAAATTATTCAAATGGCTCTGAGCACTATGGGACTCAAATGCTGTGGTCATTAGTCCCCTAGAACTTAGAACTACTTAAACCTAAAGAACCTAAGGACATCACACACATCAATGCCCGAGGCAGGATTCGAACCTGCGACTGTAGCAGCAAGACTATTCACAGTATACGAAACTTGGGCCTGAACTAAAGAACAGTGGGCAAAACGAAATAATTCTTCGTTCATACGATGCAAATACGATGAACCAAAAACCTTATCGGATGAACAGAAAAAGGGATTATGTATATTACTCGAGAAATAGATCGAGGTATTTTCATTAAAGCCTGGCGTGATTAAGGATTATGTTTACCGGATGGAAGTACTATCGCATAAAACTTGCTGCCAAGCAACCTATTCTGTCCCGTGGTCCAAAAGGGAGGCTGTCAAACAGGAGCTTCAGATGATGATACAGTGGCGTGGAATAGAGCCTTCTGTTTAGCCATACAGCAGCTCATTATTAGCTGTGGGCAAAGGTGGCGAAGGGGTGCTCCACGTTCTTGATGCAAAATCTATCAACAAAATAGTTGTTCCCGTAAGAACCAGACGAGAAGTTTTATTATCTCCAAACGGATCTGAAGCAATATGTTCAATAAGGGTACTTGCACAGATGCCAAAGTATTTTCTCTTTTACATGTTATCCACCACTCTGCACTCTGAATATATACACTACTTGAAATTTTATGCTGAACCTGTCATACTATGAAAGACCACTGCACCATCAAGAATGTGTACTAATGTACCATAACTAATTGACATAAATATTACCAGTGATATAAAGACAGCATTAGAAGGCGATAAAACTGGTGGCGTTTGTGTGACATTAGAAGCAATAATGATCTTTTAGTTTTAAGTATTTGCTGAATTTAAGTAGTAAATAGGAAGTTTTCCTGTGTGTTTTCATGAAAGTATGTTTATGTTGTCAGAAGTGACTGTGTAATGAGAAAGTATCACTACGTCACTACGTGGCAGTACGCCATATAACGTCAAAAAGTAATACTGAAGTATTTCGAAAATTTAACAAAACTGACGTCTATCAGCTAATATGATCTGCAAAAGTTATTGTAATCTCTGTTCGTTCTGAAAAAGGGTCGACTCTCTTCCCTTTTGTTTCTTGGTAGTGTAAGAAGCCCGTATGTGACGAGGCACAAAAACGTTTAAGTTTCTTGCAATATTTAGACTAAATATAATCAAATATTACTTAAAAGTGTCGCTAATATTTTACTGTATATTCATGAAGCTATATATGAGAATCATTCATGCAATATTCGCGCAGAGGTCAACGCCATTATTCTAAATGATAATGGCCCAAAGCTGTCATAAATATTTTACTATTTGCTAACTTTGACAAATCAAAATAAATGTAAATGTAGGATATTTCTGTTGATTGGCTGTTCTTCCTTTGATGCAATAATAGTAGTCAGTTTTTCCAATATTGAATCACAATTATGTAACATGATTTCAGTAATTCTTTGATCCCCACTTAACGGAAATTGCGAGAATCTCCTCAGCACTGAAATTGCATAAAAATAAAACAAGTAATTAATTGCGCAGCTGTATATATGGGATATTGTGTGTTGGTGGTGTCTTTTAATACAAAAACAACGTGTTGGCCAAACTACCTGCGAGAAGTACCACAACTGAGTCACTGACGTAAATAATTTTCAACTTGTGAAGCAGGCAGAATAATATCTAACTGCAACTATTCATAACATAACAAATATCACCAATATACATAGGCCTACATGAAAAGAACCACCACAACCAAAACTGTGAAATGTGAAACTGAAGACCGAGTATTTTGTCAGTAAAAAAAGAATTCATTTTCAGCATTAGTTGTATGAGGTCTAGAAGTTTGACAAGTTTATTATGGAAGATACATCTGTATAGATCATTTAATGTATAGGACAAGGGAAAGTGATTAAAAAGGGCTAAATGAGAACTAAAGCTGTTTTCATTATTTGTTGCCTAGTATAAACATGTCCACAGCTCGTCACAGCGTTCTCGCTTCCCGAGCACGGGGACCCGGGTTCGATTCCTGACGGGGTCAGGGATTTTCACCTGCCTCGAGATGAATAGATGTTGTGTCGTCTTCATCATCATTCATTCCCATTATGGTCAGGGGAAGGTAACGGCAAACCACCTCCACTAGGACCTTGCCTAGTAAGCGGTGCGGGTGTCCCGCATTGTCCCCTATGCTCTATTACGGGGTATGGGACTTCATTATCATCATCATCATCAGTATAAGCATAAACAGATGAACTGTTACCTGCAACTAAGTGTATATAGAGTAAGAGACAGTAATATTCAGTGTAACTAGTAATCTTCTGGTAAACATCTTTTTCTTTTCAAGTTTAATTTCCATAGAATAAATATGTGATGCACTTATACATTGAATACCACCACACGGCCGTTGTGGCCGAGCGGTTCTAGGCGCTTCAGTCCGGAACAGCGCTGCTGCTACGGTCGCAGGTATGAATCCTGCTCGCGCATGGATGTGTGTGATGTCCTTGGGCTAGTTAGGTTTAAGTAGTTGTACATCTAGGGGACTGATGACCTCAGAAGTTAAGTCCCATAGTGCTTAGAATCATTTCATCCATTTTTTAATACTACCAACTAAATGACAATTAATTAAAACTGATAGTGAACTGTATGTAAACAGAGTGCATTCTCTCGTCACACTTGTGCTATGTAGAGTGACACTAAACTGAGCTGATCATATACTGAAAGAAAGATGTACAGGCCATGTAATAACTATACTCATACTGTAAATATTAGTATGCAAGCAGCATGAAAGACAGCATTTCTAGTATATAAGTCAAGCAGAAGCTAGTACAAGGTGCTATTGGACTGATATTTTATTTTGTATGTGAATATTTATATGTATGCTAATCTCTTGTTTGTCTATTTCATGTGACAATATATGAATTGTATTTTGAATTAGAGAATTTCTTATGCAAAAGTGTACTGTCACAATTTCATCAACATGATCCATTATATGTTAAATGATGTGAGACCGTGAGTTATGTGAGTTTATGCGGAGCAAGAGCTCAGAGCTTGGCCACATGCGATTTCGACGGCATGTGTTAATTTTGTGATCGCGGTCTGTGTTGTTTGGATTTTGTTTGTGCTTTGCTCGTTGCCGATTCGTATCTAGGACGGGATTATTTCATGAGTACATGGTAACATGAAAAACCAAGTAATGTTACTCAATCTATGAAATATAAAATGAGGGAAATAAAGAATTTTGTGAATATCAAACCACGAGCAATGCATAATAACGAAATGGCTAACATTAAAAAGCTACACAAGCGACACATTATTCATATACAGTACGCCACTTATAAGAAAGACAAATGTAAAAACTATATCAGTAGTTTGTACAAGAAGTACATGCGATCCTGGGAAAGAACAAACTGGTGTCGATAAGAAAATTGGACTCATTTATTTGTGAGTGTTTTTATGAAAGATGGTTTAGACGTAAATTGGTGGACAGTGGTCGCAATAGGACACTCAAGCGAGTGACGTTGTGGATCCAAAGTGTGTAAAGTAAATAAGTGTTATGCAAAGTGAACAGTTCATATTTCAAACTCACCGTTGTGATCTGCACCCCAGCCAACGCAGTGAGAAGTCCGATGCACGTGACTTTTCTTCGTAGTGTACACACACGTTGACGCACATATACGCACACAAAAGCGACGTGCTGAACTTATAAAAGATATTATTGCACTGGGGAGATAATGAACAAATAAAAAGCTTCCTCGTCAACAAACAAACACGTGTGAAAGCGTGCCTAATGGTCGCTGCACACAAACTTCGCAGTTATACACTGAATGATTTTTTTTTTAAACAATTGTAATCAGTGGCTCTGCAGAGACGTTCTTGAAATACCTGGTGTTGTAACGTCTCCGCTCGGGCGTACGTTAACCCTTTAAAGCCTGTACTATGATAAGTTGACGGGCTTCACCTTATAAGAAAGGATTTTAGTAAATATGTTGACCGCGTGTACCTGAATGGAGGCAAAATCAGACTTTACGCCCACTCAGTAACAACAATGATACGTCAAGATAGTCTAAAGTGCAACTACACGTTAGGACGGGCAAGAAACATACACAGCAGATGCTACCAATTGTTAATAATACGGTCGACAGCCTAAATAGGCATTAAGTGATTTTTTTCCTGGTACAAGTGAATGTACGTACAAGCATAACAACACGTAGTAATACTGCATTATATGGTAAATTTTAGAACCAGAAAAATCTACTGAACAAATATTTTCCCTTTCTGTACTAATTTGGACAAGCTGTAAATACACAACATTACACTACAATGATTACTACAAACTGCATTTTGTCTATTGATCCGACTGAAATCAGGCATAGATTACCCTAGAAATAGCACTTTTGAAACACACATACGATGTCAATTTTAATATGAGCAAAACACTGATAAATTTAGGTTGGAGGTGGCGAGGCGCACAGCACACATACAATCACAGCTATGGCTCTTGCTGTATCAGCACTTTGCTTCTTCTTAGCGCCGCAATCCTTTTCAATTCAGTGCCTATTGAATATAGCCATGCTGTATATTCGTCGGAAACGGCACATCCGAGGCTCAATGAAACCACTTTTTCCAGGATAGCCTCTTCGATCCGGAACGTGTTCCTCAGACCGATGCCCAACTCCGACTGTTACTGCCAAGCCCGCTATGCCATGCCGCGCCTGTGTGCATTTTCCCGCGCTCGCTTGCCATCCACCTTTTACCGCTCCCCTACAGACAGGGTATTCACCAAAGGTTTTACATTCCACATATCCTAATACATTGCCTACATATGGACCAGACGCACAATTACAATTTTAAACATATCACAGTAGATTCAACATGGGTTACACTTCAATTCTGTTATAGCATAGCTTCAAATTTGACATAAACATTACTATTCACCTCGAAAGTTGCTTACAGTTTCTTTAACATAATGACATGGAAAGAAAAAGAAATGAAATCAAAACATTGCTTACACTAATTTATCGAAAATCAGAAGAAAAAAATTATTATATGTACAATTGTTGTTACACATGCCCCTGTTTCCAGTAAATTTTTACTAAGTATAAATTTAATCAAAACATTGCTTACACTAATTTATCGAAAATCAGAAGAAAAAAATTATTATATGTACAATTGTTGTTACACATGCCCCTGTTTCCAGTAAATTTTTACTAAGTATAAATTTAATGGGAACACAAAATTTTATATTTATACAGTGGTTCTGAATCTTTATGTGAATGTCCCAAAAAAATTTTATATCACAAACTTCCTTTCACTCACATAATATAGGTCTATACTTTTTAACATATCAAGAACTTTTACTTGTCAATTACTTAAGTGCCTTTTGCACAGTCCAACCTCCCATCACAACATTATTAAAATAGCAAATTACAAATTTTTACTAAATTTCTCAAAGAAATAATTTGAAATTTGGAACACAAATATTTAACTACAAAAGCAAATGCCAGTATCTGTATACAGTATAAGACAATTTATTGCTGCTTGCATTGAATGGCAGTCCATTTCCTTACTTATAAAAAAAACACACAATAATATTTAGAAAATTCACTACATATTTTTGCTGCCTGTTATTCAGATTTGGGCAGTCTATTTCGCATCATTTTATCACCCGTCCTGTACCACATTTACAGATCTCCTTTGACTATTCATCTGCCCTCTTTGTCATTTGACAGTCCTTCAGATTATGACTCATATACTGCCCACTTTGGTTTTTGGCAGTCCCATCTTTTATTTGGCTTGCAGCATTTGCTATTTCTTTTCAGCCCTTTTCTCCATACATCTTTACATATACAGTATAATTGGTAATCTGAAACTCACATAAGTACATTAGCACACTGATATTGGTACACATATATTAACAAAGATTAGTTACATTTAGAATAAATTAGTTTTGGCATAGGATACAGCACATTTACTGCAAATTGATTTCTGAGTGTACTTATGTCACTCACTCCTAAGAACATACAGTTTCAGGTCCACAACATTTCTTACACCTAAAGGTCTTTTGGATTTTGGGTAGATCAGGTAGTAAGCATTATCGTGTGGAATGTTCTGTATTATATACGGTCCATTATAAATATATTTAAATTTGGAAATGTCGTGGTTCAGTTTACTAGACTTTTCGTGGGTTTTCAAAAGAACATAATCCTCAATTTTAAATTTTGAAACTTTCAGATTTTTATCATGTCTTTTAGATCTCGATTCAGCTTGTAGCTTTGCCCTATTTCGGACTTATTCTTTTTTTTTGACTCAACCCCAAACTTTTACAAGGTGGAAACTCTAGTGTTTCTTCAATTAAACTTTTACTCCTGCTACCTAACAAAATTTCTTCCGGTGGGAACCCAGTAGTTTCATGATGTAATGTGTTCATGACATTCTCAAAATCCGATATAAATCTGCCCCAGGCTCTATGGTTATGACTGCAGTACGTTCTACACAGTCTCCCGATTTCTCGAATGTATCTTTCAACCGGGTTGCTAGCAGGATGGTAGGCTGCGATATATTTAACCTCCACATCATTTTTCTCCATTCCTTCTTTCCAAATTTTGGATATGAATTGGGGACCATTGTCAGATAGTACTGCCTTGGGTTTTCCAATGGTTCTGAAGTATTCAACCATCCTACTAAATACAGTTTTTGCTGTTGCATTTTTCAAGTGGTATAATTTCACAAACTTTGAGAATACTTCCAAAATTACTAAAATATATGCACAATTTCCCAAAGTCTTTGGGAGGGGACCATATAAATCTACCGATAATAAGTCTAGGGTGTCTTCAGGTAATGTACTTTGCATTGGACCTCTATTAGTTCTGTTCGGTACTTTGGCCCTTTGAAAGACATCACACGACTTAATTCGTTCCTTTACCCTCTTACTGACACTACCAGCAATCACTACTACATTATTCAATTTACCCAAACTTTTCTTCGGCCCGCTATGCCCCAATGCTAAATGAAAATAATCTATGACATCAGTATCAAACTGGTGTAGCCAACATACTCTCCATTCCTCAGTGACTAAATCTTTCCTCCTATATAAAATACCTTTAAAAATTTTGTAATATTTCTTAATTTGAGGATACTGCACACTGTCAAAATTTACCTTCACAGATTTCCATGTCGGATCCTCATTCTGATGGTATCTCATATTTTTACATATTTGCTCAATTTTCCTTTTTCCTGAAACCTCTTTCATATACCTTATCTGAAAAGTACTCTCTTCACCATTTTCATTGGGCACTTTACTCATACCATTAGGCAATCGAGATAAAGCATCTGCCACATAATTCTCAGTACCCTTAACATAGCAAATAACGTAATCAAATTGTTGCAGGTACAAAGCCCAACGAGTTAGCCTGCCATTAAATAAAACGACAATCCTTAAGAAAAGTTAAAGCTTTGTGGTCAGTATGTATGATGAGTTTATGGCCCCACAAATAATTTCTGAATTTCTTTAACCCCCATATAATGGCTAAAGCTTCCTTTTCTGATATAGTGTAGTATCTTTCGTATTTTGTTAGAGTTCTACTTGCAAATACGATAGTCCTGTGTTCGATTTTCTTGCCATCACAGATTTCTTGGAAAACTTCTATACCAAATCCATAAGCACTGTTGTCAGTATTCATATGGAAAGGTTTTGACAGTATGGGGTGATGCAAAATATTGTCATTCAAAAGTTCACTTTTTAAATTTTCAACATCTTTCGCGCACCCTTTGGTCCACACAAAAGCACTATTTTTCTTAAGTAGATTATTCAAATGAGGACTACTAAAAACTTGCCCCTTGACGAATTTTCTATAGAACCCACATAAACCCAAAAAGGCTTTCAACTGTTTTCTATTTCTAGGAGCTGGACACTCTGCTATTGCACTTAACTTCTCCAGGTCCTTGCCAATACCGGTCGTAGTAATAATGTGCCCCAGAAACTTTATCTCCAATTTCACAAATTCACATTTCTTCCACTTAAGCGTCATGCCACCTGTTTGTAGAGCAACGAAAACTTCAAGCAATAATTCACAATGCTCTTGCCATTCTTCTATAGCAATCAGTAAATCATCTACATAAATGGTTAGCCAGGAACTCAGTTCTCTCCCTACTACAAAGTCCAGTGCCATAATAAATACTGCCACCGAAGTGCTAAGCCCAAATGGTACTACTTTATATTGATAGCATTTCCCGGCAAATAGAAAAGCGGTATTTTTACGGGATTCTTTACTCAAAGGAATTTGCCAGTATCCGGCGGTCGTGTCCAGACTGGTTAAATACTTCACATTATAAAAAATTTTGGAGCATTTCGTCCAGATTTTCAGGTCTGTTTATTTCCTTTTTTACAATTTTGTTCAAAGTCCTGGCGTCAATAACTACTCTTACTCCCCCATCCCTTTTGTTAATGATGATAAGGAGACTATTATATTCTCTGCTACTCCGTTTCATTACACCCCATTCTATCATTTTATCTATTTCCACTTGCACAGCCTGCCTCTTTGATATGGGTATCGAAAACGGTCTTACAAAGAAAGGTTTATGCTCTATCGTCTCAATCTGGTATTCAAAGTTTTTAACTAGGCCAGGTTTGTCCGAAAATACGGTGCTGTTTCTTTTTAAAATATCAAGCAATTCTGTTTTCTGTTCGGGAGATATTCCCTTCAAATTTTCCACCCTTTCTTGAAAATCATGCCCCTGCTTGTCACTCTCATTTATTAACCTCTGGACCTGGTACACTTCATACATGTTTGTCAAACCATCATTCCTTTGGTCGATTTCCAACAATAAAGAATCAATTTCTGAATCGAACACCTTCCCATTTTCCTCAAATTTTAATTCCAAATTCCTAAATGCATTATTAATTTTGATCACTCCCTGGCTACAATCAATAATAACCTTTTCTTTATCCAACCAATCTATTCCCAGAATCATTTCAGTACTCAAGTCTGGCACAACCAAAAAATCGTGTTCAAAGTTTTGTCCTTCTATACTAAATTCAACCAAAATCTGGTTCTTTACCAGCTTGCTAGTCTTGCCAGTAGCACCAACAATTTTTACACCCGTCACTGACATAATTACTAGTCCAGGCTCATCACAAATGTGTTCGGAAATCGACTGGGAGATTGCACTTATCTGAGATCCAGTATCAAGAAGTACTTGCAATCTCACATTATAAATTTCAACTGGTAATACAGTTTGTTTCACCGTCGAATGTTTTACATTGTTGTGATCTTTCCTAAGCAAATCCGGGTCGACGATAACATCGTCCCAAGATATGCTTTTAACATTCACCCCACCTATATCTGGCGGTTTCTTCGGTTCCGGGAGTTCAAAGTCATTAATTACTTGAACTCTTTGTAGAATAGACCCTGAGTCGTCAGGTGGCTCTTTCTTTCTTTGTTCGGTCTCAACATCTGGATTTTGTCTTGTAACTCCGTCATCATTAGGTACAATATCGCAACTAGCTGCATCCCCATTATTTTCACCAGTACCGCAATATTCGTCATTTGAACTATCGTCCGAATCCGACCATTATGGATCGCTTTCAGGTTCTAACATAAAGGCTTTTCTGAGACGGGCACTAAGTTGTTCCTCTGCGTTTTCGTCAGGTTTAGATTTTAACTCAGTATCCTCTTTCGGCAAAATGTCCTCATTATCAGCTTTACTCACATCTACTGTTAATTCATTTTTCGTGTAATCCCTGTGGACTTCAATTACTTTCAGGTAATTACCTGCTCCTTCCTCACGGTGCTTTTCGGTAGCAGCTCGTACTGTTGGCGGATCGTTAACAGAAGTTACTTCCTCGTCAATGCTTAGTATTTCATCCTCCAATTCCTTCCTATCTTTAATCATCGTCCAATCGGCAGCACGCGTACTCAGCGCGGCGCTGTTTACTCTCTCCTCTTCAACTTTGGGCCACGTCACCTTATCGATGTCCCTATTATCTCCTTTTTCACTAATCAACTTCCTTGCCTCATACTCCTTCTTAAAATCCTCCCACTCACATTGCTTTAGGCCCTTGTACAGATCGTCGATCTCCACACACCAGTCAGTTACTTCTGCTAGATCATTCTCGCCATTTAGTTTTTTGCTAACACTGCTAACCGCGCCTCTCTGTGTCCACCGTTTCATCTACTATTTCCTTCATCACGGAATTACCACTCGTAATATATTCATCAGCTCTGACGGCTATGTTCGTACCTAATGCTGCCGTATTGCTAGCGGCTTCTCTCTGAACAGCTGTTCTGCTAGGCTGGGCCGTTGCCCTCTGATGCTCCACTCGCCTGTTAACAAGTAGCGCCCTGTGCGGCGGAGATGACTCATTCTGGCTCGCACCTGACGCTTGTTTCGCAACAACACGTTGCGTCGTTCCACGCCTGTCTCTAACCTGTCTCTTAACATTACTGTCAGTTCAGTAACTTTTCTTAAATCGGGGCCTGTATATATTGTCCGCTTCTGTTTGGCCCGCAACGTTCGCGGAAATCAGTTTCCTGCGTCGTTATTATTTTGCGCGGTGTATCCTCTACCGCGACCTGGATAACTTCCTCTTCCTCTGCCTCTACCTCTACCTCTCTGTATCATATTGACGCGAAACCCTTCGCCGTCATTTTTCTCGTCATTATTACGGTTATTTCTGTTACCAAAATTTTGATAATTGACACGACTTTCGCGCCAATGGTCTTCGTCTTTGACTCTTTCTAGAAATGCTTGGAAGCAGCGATGATTGCTTCCCACGTATCTCTTTGAATCTTCTGGAAGCTTTTTATATAGCTCCCAGATAATTTCTGAATCTGATCTTCGACCTCTTAAATGTGTTAACTTCCGGTACCAATATTCACAGAAATCTTTCAATGAATTCCTGCCCCTGTTATCATGAAGCTTGGCCATGATAAACTCGCGCCATAAATGATCCTGTTTTTGTTCGGACCAATATTCTTCCGTAAACCTTTGCTTAAATTCTTCGAACGTCATTCGTTCGGTATTCAAATTAATTCCCCCGCGCCTAGCATCACCTGCTAAGGCGCTAATTACTGCGTGTATCTTTTCCTGATCAGATAAGTGTTCAGGAAATATCCTCTCGCAATTTTTGATGAAATCTAACGGATGCCATCCATTATGTTTCTTGGCGGGATCTAAGCGTTCCTCACCTTCTAACAGCTTCGTAATTGGTGTGCCATTACAGACAACACCAGGTCTATCTTTAATTTTACTCTCAAGATCGAAAATTTTGCCTTGAATTTTCGAAGTATTTTGTTCACATTTTTGTACACATCCGGTAACTTTTTCACCTAAATCTCTTTCAGTGCCTGAAACTGCCTTTTTCAATGGTGAGATTCCGTGTTGACATTCGTTTACGATTTCAGTTTTAAGACCGAAAACTTTTTCGTCTACTTTTGTTTCAACCAGAGGCTCTACTTTCTCTTGGATGTTGAGAATTTCAACATCGAACCTACTGTTAATGTTACCAATTTCCTCCTGCATAATGTCCCTATCTTTGTTAATGGTGTCAATTTCAAATTTCATAGTATTTATCACAGAACTTAAATTACCCACTTTTTGTTCTACTTGTTCTATTTGTTTACTAATTTTAATTCCTTGATCTTCGACCTGTGCTTTAAGCTGATCATTCTGTGTTTGAGCTGATGGCTCTGTGTTTTAAGCTGCTCGTCACCGTGTGTTTTAAGCTGATCATTCTGTGTTTTGAGCTGCTAGGCAACGTGTGTTATAAGCTGATTATTCTGCCCTGAAATTTGTTTCGTTAATTGTTCAAATAAATCGTTCATGCTTAAAATTTTCACACTGTTTTTTTCTACGGAATCTGTTTGTTCCGATCCTACTTCAGAAGTTTCTTTCGGTTCTTTCTTTATCTGTGGTGAATCAAACATGTCAGTGGATTTATTCACATACCCACTATCATCTACAAAGTCACCCTCTACTTCCTGTTTTATCCCTTGTTGTGTTCGAGACGATCTCGACGTTTCAATCTGTTCGTTAACGTGTTCGTGATATTGTATGTACGCCAATTGTCTTCCGCTAACGCCATCTGTTATCTGGCTGCGTAAACTCCTGCTACTGCCAGCCGCATTTTCCATTACGCTCGGCACATCTACTGTTTCTACTTTCTTGTCCATACTGAACGCAAATTACACCATACTATCGTACTTCACGTTCACTGCTATTTACTTCACCAACTATTATTGCAATTCGAGCCACTGAACATCCACTGTACGGTATTCACTTTAATTTGTGATCGACAACAACTGGATGTCCTGTCACCGGGAAGCCACTTGTAATGTCTCCGCTCGGGCGTACGTTAACTCTTTAAAGCCTGAATGGAGGCAAAATCAGACTTTACGCCCACTCAGTAACAACAATGATACGTCAAGAAAGTATAAAGTGCAACTACATGTTAGGACGGGCAAGAAACATACACAGCAGATGCTACCAATTGTTAATAATATGGTCGCCAGCCTAATTAGGCATTAAGTGAGTTTTTTCCTTGTACAAGTGGATGTACATACAAGCATAACAACACGTAGTAATACTGCATTATATGGTAAATTTTAGAACCAGAAAAATCTACTGAACTAATATTTTCCCTTTCTGTACTAATTTGGACAAGCTGCAAATACACAACATTACACAACAATGATTACTACAAACTGCATTTTGTCTATTGATCCGACTGAAATCGGGCATAGATTACCCTAGAAATAGCACTTTTGAAACACACATACAATGTCAATTTTAATAAGAGTAAACACTGATAAATTTAGGTTTTATATTGATTTTAACTTTGCAGGTCAAATCAGTTCAGTACACTCCAGAATTTAAATGAATAAAAAAGAAAAGAGTGGAAGGGGGGCGGACCTTGAAACTGTTATGATCACTGTGTTGAAACTATTAACTATTGGAAACATTAAGCACTCAAGATTTACAAAATATGAGTTACTACTCTTTTAGTCTTATTACTTCCTCATTTAACTACCATTATTTTTGTCTCAAATTATTTAAGCTTCATTACTAAACCAATTCCAAAATTATCTTCCAACTTTGTCAGACCTTTGTTCTTTGCTTATATTTTCATTAACAATAAAGCTCCTTAAACATCTTTCTAGCATAGATAGGTCTGCAGGTAATTCTTATTAACATAAACTTTAAATCTTCATTTCGGGACACTCGGATTGCACAACATGTGGAAAGGACCCTGTCTCGGTTAGTGATGAGGATAATTAATTGATAGGGCAATTCTGGTAAAAATTAAGTTATTATTGAATAGTCAGGAGCAAAATTAACACTGGTCCACACGAATACAAATCTAAAGATTCAACCTGTTCGAGTCGATGCGGCGGTTGGCGGACAGCGAGATGGCGAGGCGCACAGCATACATACAATCACAGCTATGGCTCTTGCTGAATCGGCACTTTGCTTCTTCTTAGCGTCGCAATCCTTTTCAATTCAGTGCCTATAGAATATAGCCATGCTGTATAGTCGTCGGAAACGGCACATCCGAGGCTCAATGAAACCACTTTTTCCAGGATAGCCTCCTCGATCCGGAACGTGTTCCTCAGACCGATGCCCAACTCCGACTGTTACTGCCGAGCCCGCTATGCCGTGCCGCGCCTGTGTGCATTTTCCCGCGCTCGCCTGCCATCCACCTTTTACCGCCCCCCTACAGACAGGGTATTCACCAAAGGTTTTACATTCCACATATCCTAATACATTGCCTACGTATGGACCAGACGCACAATTACAATTTTAAACATATTACAATAGATTCAACATGGGTTACACTTCAATTCTGTTATAGCATAGCTTGAAATTTGACATAAACATTAATATTCACCTCGAAAGTTGCTTACAGTTTCTTTAACATAATGACATGGAAAGATAAAGAAATGAAATCAAATCATTGCTTACACTAATATATCGAAAATCAGAAGAAAAAATTTATTATATGTTGTAACGTCTAGAGAATCAAAAACAATATATTATGTAGTAATTAGAGAATTAGATGTATCATATTGTGTCATTGTATAAAATTATGTATTTTTTTTATTATTTATTTCTGAAAACGTCTGCGTCGGCGAGTAATAAAACCGACACAGAAGATAAATGTTAAAGAGAGATTAAAAAAGGAACTAGTATATAATACGTGTTGAATATGAATGTCTTTGTCGTCTTAATTTGGAAGTTGTGCGAGTAAGATCTCCTGTTGTTGTCGTAGAGAACGCCAATGTAGCATTCTTTTGTCGAGACTGAGCAATGTACGCCATTACGTGTGAATTCACAAAGGTCTGTAATCACTGAGATATTTAAAGGTTTTAATAGAGTTGTTTAAATGAAAACTTTTATTATTTATTGTTAAGCTTGCTTGCATATTATCCCGTCCTGTTGAGACATTTTTCAGTTATATAAATATTATCTGTGGTGCTGAGCTGCGTGGAGAACGAAGAGCCGCTGCCGCGGCGTATTTAAACGACTTACAATATAGTCGAGCATACCGCAAGGAAGCGGTAAAATAATAGTAAAATAATATTATTTCTTTTAGCTCCCAGACTGGCAGTGAAGATCAGCAGATTTTATGATGTGTTGCAGATTGACGCGGGCTGCTGATAGGATATAATTTACAGTGCAAATAATTTAATGTACCTTCAGAATCTGATAGGAATCTTGCTGTGCTCCGTTCTGATCTGGCAAACTTTATAGTGGCAACGTATTTTTTAATGAGAGTCTCATGTTCTTGGGCTAGTCGTGGTATGAAATAGCATTTTAACGAGAAATAAAATCCACTGCGAACTTGTGTTTTTGAACGATCACACGAACTGTAACATCAGTGTTCATAACAAAGTAATTTCAACTTTTAATCACTATGAAGTAGGGAAGATATATTGATTCTTAGCATGAGTTGCAGTTACGAAAAATCGTTCCTTAAATTGTAGGGCAGATACAGAACAATAAGACTTCCATATATACATTTTATTCCGCTAAAAGGTAATGATGATAAAGAAAAGCAAAGCACAGCATTGCTAAAAGTATTTCACGTAACTCTTTTCGTAAATGTGTTGTTACAAAGAGAATAAATAAACCAAAGAGCAACAATTTTACAATCCGCGAGAGAGTTGCACGTGAAACTGTCGCCCAAAAACGCGGGGCACGAATTTACAGTGGCCACAAATATAAAATTTTATGTATTTTTCTTTCAGTGTTGATTGTTATGTATGTGTAGATATATATGTATTTAGTGATAAATGTATGTATGTATATCATGATCAATGCTATGTATTAATGAATGTGTAAACACTCTTTCATGACAAAACGTACTACTGCAAACGAGTCTGAGAAGACGATCCTGATAGTACTGAGAAGCTGTAACGACTACGTAATCCGGGGGCAGCCGAACCCCGAGATAAGATAAACTAAAGGTAAGACTACAGTGTAGTTGTCCTGTTTGTAGAAGTCGAGCTCCAGAGAAGTGATCTCAATTCGCTAGTGGTGTGCATATTGTGAGTAGTTTGATGCTAGTGTTTGTGACAGGACAAAGTTGATGGTAGATAGTAATTTTTAGTGTGCAGTTAGTGTAGATAAATTAACGTATATTGTGTGCAAGGGGCAAAACTGTCAGACTTTGTGGTTTAGTAAGCAGTTTATGAATATGGTTAAGTTGCGTAGTCAACGTCCGAGCAATATGGATACTGAGAAACAACAATTAGTTAGTGCAGGAAATGTGGAACCGGGTACCTCAAGTAGTACTAGTACTCTCTTTGAGGATATAACATGTGAGAATGTGGGGGCAGGGGCACAGGAAGTGGTGCCACCGCCCACTAGTCCTCAAGGGGATGTAGAGAAAGAAGTTGTACCACCACCAGAAAAGCAGGAACCAGAGAGTGGTAATCTGCCTGGTGGGTATTCGCTTCAGGCTATATTAGAGCGCGTGCTGAATTACCAGGCAGAATTTGCGCAACAGCAAGTCGAGCGAGACCGCCAGCAAGCTGAGCGAGATCGTAGGCTAGCAGAAAATTTACTTGCCCAGCAAGCTGAGCGAGATCGCCGGCAAGCTGAGCGGGACCAGCAACTTGTGCAATCGTTAGAAAACATGAAAAAAGAGATTGCAGATATGAAACAGAATTATGAGTCGATACCTAAGGCCGTGCAGGAGCTGACTGAACAGGTCAACAACCTGCAAGTAGCAAACACTAACAGGGTAGACGAAATAGGTGTATTAGCCAATCGAGTAGAAAAGCTAGAAATAGATTCCACGCAGCTTGTAGAGCAGAAGTGGAACGAACAAGCAACTAAAATTGAAACAGAATTCAACTCATGGCTAGAAGTGAAGGAGTGTGAGATTGACAAGAACATTAATTCCAAAGTACAAGCAGCCATAGCAAATAGAGGCTCCGAATCGTTCAGTACCACAGTGAATAGTCAGGTACAGAACGACGTGCAAACCATCAAACAAATACTCAGTGAGGATATTCCGCAGTGGCAAGTGAATATGAACAAACGGATATCCGACCTGGAGAAGGGTTTAGCACAAAGCAGAAAACATTTGGAACAGGAACCTCTGTCGCCAACAGCCCATGGTTTTGGCAACGCACAAACTTATACGCGATACAACAATGGGGAATCTGTAGTCGATAATGCGATGAGATGTAGCTTCGGTTCGGAGCACACAGCATATGTCCAAGGAGCAAAACCATGTAGTTCAAAAATATTAGTGGAAGAAAGTTTAATCAAAAATAGACAATTTCAAACGTTTACTACTGAACGGAAATCAGTACACCCAGTAGTATTCATAAAAAGCTTTAAAAATATCTTGCCCAGTGTGTGGAACGAAACACAGAAAATTCAGTACGTAATGTCGTACATTCAAGGTGATGCAGCGTTGTGGGCTACAGAAGTAGCAGACAGCTGCATGACATATGAACAGTTCGAAAGGGCATTTCTATCGAAATATTGGTCGCCTTGTATACAAGAGCGGCTAAGAAAAGAAGTATATAATCCCGAACCGTACTCACCTCGTCTGGGGAATTTGAGACGGTATTTTGAAAAATATATAAACAAAACACGCTACTGGGACGAGCCTATATCACCTAGAGACATAATAAGACTACTAAAATCACATTTACCCATTCATATCAAAGAGAAATTAATACACGTACCAGAAAGCGATATGGAAAACTTCCTGTCTGTTCTAGATTCTATAGACTTGATACAGGAAGACGCAAAATCAGCGTGTGATCACTCGCGGAATAATGGGTCAGGATGTAAACATGACAGAAATAGTAGTGCACAAAACCACAACCATGGAAATGGTGGGGGTGGTAACAAGCGGCAAGAACATTCGCAAAATGGTAGTAATGGTAGAGGCCAGAACGGGTATGGACAAACAACTTATAACAAAAGGCGTCGATTTGACGACCGGTACGAATCTGGAATGTCAGGGACCAACCGCTGGAAAAATGCGCGAGGTCAGTGGCAGAGCAATTATAGTGATAGTAATCGAAATTGGCAGCAGAATCAGCGAAGAAGCCCAGAGCGACAGGGTAATGACCGGTATGACAACAATAGACCACCGCCGCAAAACGCGCCTATTGCGCAGCCGTGGCGGCCGACAAATCAGAGTGTACATATAGTGGAGGTCGCGGACAATAGCCGTACAAGTACTTCACAAGTAACTAATCCAACAAACTAGAATCGGCCTCGATATGCTCTCCATCGATGGCCGAGGGATGGAGTGAGAGCAACCCGAGTGATAATAATATACCTGGGATACGTATGCTGCGATACAACGATGGTGTCAGTATGGATAAAGATCTACTGAACGAACCACACGAATGTAAGAAAGATAATAACGAAAATGTGCAAGCTATTATCGAAGCGAAAATCAATGATGTTGCAGTGAATATAATCATCGACACAGGTGCCTCAGTAAGTGTAATGAGTATGGAGTTATTTAAGGCACTGGGAAAAGGACATAGCATTCCGACTTTCCCGGTTAATTATTGTAAGGTGTCTGGAGCCATTAGTGCACAGAGCCAATCAGTTAAGTACCAGGTGCAGGTGGAGATTTGTAAGGAGGGCGAAGCCATAGTGAGCTCGTTCCTCGTTGTTAAAGGATTGAAGGTGGCCTGCATTCTGGGAGTAGATTTTCTCCGCGAGAGGGACGCATTGATCGACCTCTCCTTGGGGAAATTAAGCATAGTTAATAGGGGTAGGAGGATTGAGTTATCTATGATGAAATCGAAGGAGGTACTTGTGCCGTGTTGTAATCGAATCAATATCAAGGGTAGGAACCCTTGGGTACTACACCTTGATGATTTGTCACATGCAGCAGACCTCTATTACCCGAATTTAGAGGATCGAAATTTTGAAACAAATGTTGAGGCATTTCAAACCAAAGTGCAGGAATCTGAAGGTTTAAGCGATAAACAAAAGCAACAGTTGACGCAGCTGCTATCGGAATACACTATGGTATTTACCGACCGACCAGGAATAGTCAAAGGGTACCACTATCACATAGAGGTGATGCCCCACAAAACATACTGTCGCGCAACTTACTCCATCCCTTGGTCGAGGAGGGAATTAGTAGCTAAAGAGATTCGGAAGATGTTAGAGTGGGATATCATTGAGCCCTCCTTCTCTCCATACAGTAGTCCTCTTGTAGCAGTGGCGAAAGCAAATGGAAAAATCAGGCTGGTGTTAGATGCGAGGGACATTAACAAAATTATCATACCTGTCCGGACTCGCCCTGAGAATTTAGATGAGCAGATACAAAAATTTCATGGAGCACAGTACTTGACCTCGGTCGATCTGAAAAGTTCATATTGGCAAATTCCCCTTACACCGGAATCCAGGAAGTACACAGCTTTCATATTCGGAGGGCGGAGTTACCAATTCAAGGTACTTCCCTTCGGATTGAATGTGAGTGCTGGAGTGTTTATTACTGCACTAGACACGGTACTGGGTCCAGACTTATTAGAAAAAATCACTGTGTATGTTGATGATCTGGTAATCGCTACTGCTACTTGGGACGAACATATGGAATTGTTGCGTAGAGTACTAGAGAGATTTAAGCAAGCAGGTGTGACAGCAAACCTAGAAAAGTCAAAATTTGGACGAAATAAAATTAAATTTTTAGGCCATCTTATTACACCACTTGGTGTACGCCCAGACAACAAAAAACTAGAGGCGATCCGAGAATTTCCAAGCCCCCGCACTAAGAGGCAATTGAAAGCGTTCCTTGGGCTCACGTCTTTTTTCAGAAGGTTCGTGCCCAATCAGTTGTTAAATGACGCGTCGCTACTAAATCTGCTACGAAAAAGTGTGCAGTGGGTTTGGACTGACAAATGTCAACAAGCTTTTGAAGCGATTAAAACCGCCCTACTGAATGCAAATATTTTGCAGCACCCAGATCTGTCAAAAGATTTTTGTCTTGCGACGGATTCATGTTCCTATGGCCTGGGAGCGTGCTTATTTCAGTGGGAGGAAGGAAACGACCCGACAACAATAAAGATTATCGGCTTCGCCAGTAGGACCTTAACTAGCTGCGAGAGAGCCTACTCGGCAACCGAACTGGAAGCACTTGCAGTAGTCTGGGCTGTGAAAAAGTTTAATTATTATTTACAAGGGAAGGAGATTAAAGTGTATAGTGACCACCAGGCGTTAAGTTTTTTGATGTCATGCAAACTATTCCATACCAGACTGAGGAGATGGATGCTTGTCTTACAAGAATACCGGATAAAGATTAGGTACATAAAAGGCCAAGATAACGTAATAGCGGATGCTCTGTCGCGACGGCCGGTAGGATTACCGGATTTAGCAGAAATGTTAGAGCAATCCGCGGAGTATAAAGTGCTGTTAGTGCGTGACAATACTTACATGAAGGATTTTTTATATATATGTAAAAACATGTGCGAATTACAAAGGGCAGATCCGATGTGGAAAAAAATCATTAATAATATTGAAGAGGGTGTTAACAATAGAGATGAGCAAGGTTTTAAAATAGTGAACCATATTTTGTATCATAAACTTAATACGAAAGAAGACTGCTGGGCGGTATGTATACCTAACCAGTCGGTAAAAGTTATGATATGGCACACGCACTTGGCATGGGGCCATGCAGGGATTGGAAAGTGTGCAGAGATCATGGCGAGATACTGCTACTTTCCCCGTATGAAACACCAGATTCAGGCAACAGTTAGAACTTGCGTGATATGTCAAAAAGCAAAACATTATAATAGATCCACTAAGTTTGAATTACATCCCATAGTTCCACTCAGGCCTCTTCAAATAGTATCTGTGGATGTAGCCGGTCCTTATCCCATGGCCAGAGGAGGTATGAAATATATACTGGCCATGTACGATATTTTTTCCAAATACTTGGCAATTTATTGCATAAAATCAGCTACTGCCAAAACCATGGTCAGGCGGATCAGTCAAGAATACTTGCCTCAAGTGGGAAAACCCGAAGCCATAACGACTGATAATGCTTCTTATTTCACGGGTCGAACTTGGAAAAATTACCTACGGGAACAAAATATACAGCATATTCTGGTATCCCGGTTCCATCCCGAAGCCAGTCTAGTTGAAAGAATATTCAGAGAATTGAATAAGTTCCTTAGAATCTACATAGGGAACCGACATACAAAATGGCCAGGGCTAGTACCGAAATTTGTAGAAATACACAATTTAACACCCCATTCAAGTACAGGCTATCCACCGGTAGAGATATTGAATGGATTTAATGAGACACCGAATGAATGGCTCACGCCTTTGCCGAGACTACCAGTCAAGGCAGAAACAAGGGAGGAAAAGATGAAAAAGATATGGAACAGACTAACCAGCTGTGCGGCAAAGAGGAAAAGCAAGTACGACCGAGGTGTAACTAACGAACAGAAATATAATGTAGGAGATCTAGTACTTATTCGTAACCACGCTAAATCCTCAGCCACCTTAAAACAGAATAGTAAGTGGCAATTGCTATATTCAGGGCCTTTTGAAGTAATAAGCGTGCCACACGAATGTAGCTATTTGTTAGCACATCCCCATACGGGGAAGATCAAAGGATTGTATCCACGTAAAGATGTGAAGTTATTTATTCAGCGACATATCACATATAAAGAGTAATAGTTGTAAGAAGATTTTAATTGTGTTTTAGAATATAAGTATGTTAGTATTAAGAAAGAAATTTGTGTGTAATGAAACTTGGAGGAAGTGGATTCAGAAAGTAGGCAATAGCTTACACAGGAAAGATTTTGTTTACAGACAATTAGAGCCATTTAAAAATTATAGGCTCATTAAGCAACGAGCAATCTTCTTGTTGATAAAGTGAGGATTAATTTCTTGAATCATTATACAAAGGATTAATTTCTTGAACCATTTTCTATGTGGAGTATGTAAGTGCAATTAATGATGCAATCTAATATAGTAAGGTAACTGTTGTAATTGTATTAGGATAAGGAACCCTGAGAGAGACAGTCTTGACTAGCCAAACATGGACTCTGTAATATGCAACAATTATGTGATGTTTGCTGCCAGTAGTGATATGAGAACGACACTGGTGCATAAGCTAATCAAAAAACAAGCCCGTTCCGTGGAAAATCCGCTTTGTATATAACAATGCTTCAATTGAAGCCTGTGTACTTGGTACACGCCCTTGAATATTCATTATGCGATACGCGAATTAAGTCAACCAATGTGGAACCTACACTGTAGTCATATAGGAAAAATCATTAAAAATAATGCTAGTGCTAAATGAAGTATTTATTGATCAATATGCCCAAGTCAAGCTGTCATGCACATGGTAAAATCTGTTTGATAGATGGGTGATAACCAGGCAAGCTACACTGATAAGAAAATTAAAAAATTTTACAAAAGGGCTATATACGCCTAGTAACAATATGAAAAGTGTGTTGTGATAAGGTAAAAACAAATAGACGCCATGTAGATGAGAGTGAGTATGCGAAGAACAGTGAAAAGGTATTAAAAAATAAACTGTGTGCATAAACAATGGAGGAAAGGACGGAATATTGTGTGTAGCATGGACAGAAAATGACTGTTGTATCTGCACCAATATACACGTCGATAAGTCTAGTGTTGAGTGACAGACTGTCCTAGTGCAGTGCTCAACGAACAATAGACAGTGTATAAAAACAGTAGTTATTGATCCGTTCGGAGTCGAGTTAAACGAACATTGCTCGACGGGGACATTTAGTATGTGTGTTACGAAACATTTTCGCGTGTTGAAAGACGCTCTGGCAGTGTACCAACCGTGGAGTGAGTGAAAATGTGTAGTATAATGTGCGTGTGACGAACCTTGAATATCAGTGTCACAATGCCACAAGAAACCTGTTATCACGCCAAACCATCCTGTGCATACCAGAGAAGCGACGGCTTACTGAACAATAAACGCTTTTAACAAGTTGCATCTTCTTCCACAGCTAGTAATCTGTGTCCTTAAAGACAGTACACCGTTGTGGAATGTTTGTTTCATGCGCTACAACGGGGAGCCATGCGGAGAAGCCGAGACGAGTGCCGTGCCGCCAGCCAGCAGGTTGCGGTAAACCACTGCCACTCGCCGACATCGGCGAATGGTTCGCCGCGGTTCGCGACTGCTTGGGCGCCACGTCAGCACGACGTCGCTGTTACTGAGAGCCGGTCGTCGAACCCAGCGGCCGTCGGCACGCGGCGTTCCAGACGACGCTACTCAACAATTGCTTCGCGCCGCCAGCTCCGTACAACATTGTTGTCATTCAAATGAACTATCAAATATGTGTTTAATGCACTAACATGAATAGGGTTTAGTGGACACGAAATGACGTGACAAACATTTGTTTTTTTTTTCTTGAGTTATTCAATACGGACTCAGAGTATTCATTGGTTCAGTGATATGTAGATATAATATGTTTTCGTCATGTTAATGAAGTATACTCGCATGAATGTTGGACATTTTAAACCAATTGTCGCGAGTAAATGCAAGGACGATTCATGATACTACTGTAAAAATGTGTAATAAGTGACTTTCATTACAATCCAAAACACAAATATTATATGGGTAACAAAGAGACTAAAGGTTTAACATGCTCTCACAAATAGTCTTTGTTATATGTGAACATTGGATAGAATCTGAACTTTTTGTGATCAAACTGGGTATTAAAACAAACCAGACGAGATGACCATGGCTCCGGCGCAGTTTTCCCAGGTTTTCTGATCGCACGTAGCCCGAATGGGGGAGCCAAATAAATGTAATGACCCTGGGACTAGGTTGACGGTCACCTCGCAAAGGGAAAGAACAGTATAAAAAGTGTAATTAAACCTACAGTGTAAAAGAACTAAGAAGTGTAAAGTGAATGATCCAACCAAGGTAACAGACAATAACCAAACAGACGTTAGTGGCAGCATATTGCCGAACATTTCCAACGTTAGTCAATTGCTGCCAGGGGGCATTGTAACGTCTAGAGAAACAAAAACAATATATTATGTAGTAATTAGAGAATTAGATGTATCATATTGTGTCATTGTATAAAATTATGTATTTTTTTTATTATTTATTTCTGAAAACGTCTGCGTCGGCGAGTAATGAAACCGACACAGAAGATAAATGTTAAACAGAGATTAAAAAAGGAACTAGTATATAATACGTGTTGAATATGAATGTCTTTGTCGTCTTAATTTGGAAGTTGTGCGAGTAAGATCTCCTGTTGTTGTCGTAGAGAACGCCAATGTAGCATTCTTTTGTCGAGACTAAGCAATGTACGCCATTACATGTGAATTCACAAAGGTCTGTAATCACTGAGATATTTAAAGGTTTTAATAGAGTTGTTTAAATGAAAACTTGTATTATTTATTGTTAAGCTTGCTTGCATATTATCCCGTCCTGTTGAGACATTTTTCAGTTATATAAATATTATCTGTGGTGCTGAGCTGCGTGGAGAACGAAGAGCCGCTGCCGCGGCGTATTTAAACGACTTACAATATACTCGAGCATACCGCAAGGAAGCGGCAAATAATAGTAAAATAATATTATTTCTTTTAGCTCCCAGACTGGCAGTGAAGATCAGCAGATTTTATGATGTGTTGCAGATTGACGCGGGCTGCTGATAGGATATAATTTACAGTGCAAATAATTTAATGTACCTTCAGAATCTGATAGGAATCTTGCTGTGCTCCGTTCTGATCTGGCAAACTTTATAGTGACAACGTATTTTTTAATGAGAGTCTCATGTTCTTGGGCTAGTCGTGGTATGAAATAGCATTTTAACGAGAAATAAAATCCACTGCGAACTTGTGTTTTTGAACGATCACACGAACTGTAACATCAGTGTTCATAACAAAGTAATTTCAACTTTTAATCACTATGAAGTAGGGAAGATATATTGATTCTTAGCATGAGTTGCAGTTACGAAAAATCGTTCCTTAAATTGTAGGCCAGATACAGAACAATAAGACTTCCATATATACATTTTATTCCGCTAAAAGGTAATGATGATAAAGAAAAGCAAAGCACAGCATTGCTAAAAGTATTTCGCGTAACTCTTTTCGTAAATGTGTTGTTACAAAGAGAATAAATAAACCAAAGAGCAACAATTTTACAATGCGCGAGAGAGTTGCACGTGAAAATGTACAGTTGTTGTTACAGTGTGAACACTACAAAGCCTAGACGAGTACTGTTTGTTAAGCCAGCAGTCAAGATCTCAACACATTTAGTTCGAAAATACTCCATGATCTGTAGACAGTGGTGCCAACTACAAACTAGTGATAGATAAAGTTCCCTAAAGATAAACCGGAAACCTGGATCGCAAGAACAATACAAATGCTAGACAATAATGTAAGTGAAACCCATTGTACTAATCAAATTTTTCTGTAGGGCAGATCTGCGATACAGTACTAATTTTTGTAGAGCTGATACTGCTTTGATTTGATCTGCATGTATCAACGGCCTCAGCCAGTCGTCACTTGTGTGGAGCAAGCACGAATGGCGGCGTGGCCAGCCACCAGAGGCCTTTCCACGCGTTCCAGCTATGATGGGCATTTGCTGGGCAGCTGGATTTCGGGAATCGTCACCAGAGGTCACCACACGAACTGACGGTCCTGCCTCCTGAACAGAGCGCGCCAGATCGAGAAAGTCTGTTGTGTCAATCGGACGCGCCGCGCGTGTTCCGTAGCTACAGACAATTGCGTAAAGATTTTTATTTAAAAAAATTAGTAAGTAAGAAAAAGAGATAACAATCTCAGGCAGAACTTATGTCTGCAGTACTGAATTTCTGTATATTGACTAAACCTTTATGAAGATTTTCTAAATGACAAATGTATTTGAATTAACTTTAAAAAACATGTACACAAAGATAATAAAGTCTAAAGTGTATGAACCAAACATTTTCTCTAAAAGAACTGCCAAATGGACTGTGTATTTTATTAGTGATTCTGTTGGAATATGATATATATTTACACCTCACAATGCATACTAATCTTACTCCAGTTGAACCCTCGTTTTGTATTTTTAAGGACAAAATAAGAAACAAATGTTCGAGGAGTCAATGACATGTCACTTTCTTGAATAATTAATAGAATAACTCCCAATCTTTTAATGAAGGCTAAAATATATTACCAATATATTTTCTCTGTGTAATTAAATCTGTAAAGTAAGGCGATATGGTCACGATTAATGTAAGGAAGGTACTTTTTTGCTGTTACGGTAAAGAATGTTCCAGAGAAATATTTTTGTATCGATACTGTAACGCAAGTGGAAGGCAGTCGATGTTATTTGTTTTTGGATTGTATAAAAGCAGGAACAGTGAGCTCCCAGTCCCTCGCGTTTGTTTTCGCTGGCTGTTTCACAAAACGTAAGAATCGCTCTCGGGTCTATAATATTTGATTGAATAGTTACGCTAATTTAATTACAATAACTATATTTAAATTAACAACCTACTTTCCTTTTTCATTAATTCCACATATCAAATTATTATGCTGCTGTTACCAGACTATTATTTCAGCGTTCCTGAGATCGCTTTCAGCGGTCGTCATTATCAGTTTCCTCGCAATGTAATTACGCAAACTGCGTAAATTAGAGACCGATCACTGGCCTCTAAACAATGCCGTCGGTCAACGTTCTCGTCAGTCTGATGGGAATCTGATGCTGGTTGGCGGAATATTTAATTTCATTATCCACAAGTAAAAATTTTCTATGCACCATTTTACCATTTCAGAAGCTTTGACATCAACAAAACCGATAAATACATAATATTACACTAATTTAAAAAAATACCTTTAATGTTATACAGTGTAACCTTCTTCCATTGTAACCTCTTCTGGATTAACCATTTTTTGCTGTAACCAATTTCCAGTATAAACATTTTCCAGTATAATTATTGTCAGTGTAAACCTTTCTACGGTCTAATCAGTTCCAGAGTAACCAGTCTTCCCTGAAGCAGTTTCTACACTAACATTTTCCCACTGTGTCCTCTCCCACTGTAACCATTTCCAATGCAGCCATTTTCCATTGTAATTGTATATCAACATAACTGTTTTCCAATGTAGCGTTCTGCATTGAATAATTTTTTTGTTTAGCTTTTTTCTAGTCAAAATATTTGCCAGAGTAATTTAATCACGGTGTAAGCATTTTCCAGTGTAACTGTTTTACAGTGTAAATGAGTACTGAGGTAGATTTTTCCGCCATTTTCCGTATATGTGTTACAGTGTAATGGTTTTTCAGTCTGACTGTTTCTAAAACGTCACATTTCCAGATGTACCCCTTTCCAGTGTAACCATTTTCCAGTCTAAATTTCTTCCGCTTTACCATTTCCAGTGTAATCATGTTCCTTATTTCCAATGTTGCCTTTAGTCTGGTAAACCACTTCCACTTTAACTATTTTCCAGTGTAACTGTTCTCCAGGGAAGCTGTATTCCAGTTCAAAATGTTCATATTTGTTTGAAATCTTATGGGACTTAACTGCTAAGGTCATCAGTATCTAAGCTTACACAGTACTTAGCCTAAATTATCCTAAGGACAAACACACACACCCATGCCCGGGGGAGGACTCGAACCTCTGCCGGGACCAGCCGCACAGTCCACGACTGCAGCGCCCCCGACTGCTCGGCTACTCTCGCGCGGCTGTATTCCAGTGTAACAGTAATTTAGTCTAGGTATTTTCCAGTATAAGTACTTTCCATTGTAACTATTTTCGTGCACACATTTTGCGTGTAACCATTTCCAGTGCAATCAATCTCCAGTGCAGCCATTTTCCAATGCAATCATTTTCCAGTGCAATCATTTTCCAGTGCAACCATTTTGTAGTGTAACTGTTTCCCAGTGTAACTGTATTCAGCGTAAAAATTTTCCATTATACCCACTTTTCCACATAAACATCTTCCAGAGTAAAGCCTTTATCAGTGTAAACATTTTCCAGCATAGCCATTTTCCAGTGTAACTGTTTCCCCTGTGATCATTTTCCAGCGTAACCATTGACAGTGTACCTGGTTTTCATTGTCACCATTTCTGGTAAAACATTTTTCAAGTGTAAACTTTTGCATTGTTACTATTTTATAGTGTCACTGCTTTCTAATGCAACAATTTTCCAGTGCAAGATTCATCTAGTACAACCATTTTCCAGTGTACCATTTTCCAGTGTAACCATTAAATGGTGTGCCGTTTCCAGTGGTACTGTTTTGGAGTGTATTCGTTTGCCAGTGTAAGTGTTTTGAAGAGGTACTTAGTCTGGTTAAACTTTTGCAGTGTAACCAATTCCTCAAGACTTGTTCCAATAAGCAAAACATACAGATTCCTGATGTCATATCCTCAGGTCAGCACGCTTATCTGGTGAGCACTAACCATGAAGCCCTTAAGTGTGATGCCTTAATATCACGGATGTTTTACTGACTTTAGCTTCATGTAGTGCTATCATTAGCAGATGTTTACACTGGAAAACGCTTACACATGAAAATGTTTATACTGCGAAATAATTACCCTGCGAACTTTTACACAGGACAATGGTTCCACTATAAAGCAGTTACACTGGGAAACTGTTACGCTTTGTTAATCTTTCTGTTAAAATGTGTGTGTTTGACATGTATATCTACGGTTAAAGTTTGGCATTATCAAGAGGCAGTTTGTTGGCTCTAACATAGGCTTTTACAATTTTTGCTGTGTCATAGGTTCTCGCAATTTTTGCGGTAACATGCATTGTTACAATTCTTACTACAAATATAGGCTGTTACAATTTTTGCTCTGACATAGGTTCTAGCAGTTTTTGCGGTAACAGGCATTACAATTTTTACTACAATTTTGGTTGTTTAATGATCTTCTTTACCACGCGGCATAAATTAAGCGTGTTTTCAGGGTAACAGTAGTCACCCATTACACCCACACACTGACAGCTATTGTTGACACAAAATTGTCTTAAGACCAAATAGCAAACACTGCCAAGTAATGACACATCCACTATCACATTTTGGGAGTTAGAATGTCAGTTTCCGGTGTCACAAATCTATTTCAGTTACGCATCCCCTTTTGTTTGTGTAAAATAGCAATATCGTGCGTGAACATGGTTGTGGCCAACAGAGTTTAGGTCCTATGTTTTTGTGTGTCAGATAATGTGCTATGTGGCAGCTGACATTATCTTATCATTACTAATGAGAGATAGACGGTTGTTTTTCCAGATTTCATCAATGATTCGTGTTAAGCAATTATAATGTAGCAATCACCATTAGCTGTCCTGAGAATGCTCACGGACCTGCATTTCCTGGATCGAATTATTTTGGAGATTTTCTACGACAATGAACATGAGGCCGTTCTGGTACTTTGTCCTTCAAGCACAACATCCAGCAAGATCCAATAGTGGTCACACGCATCAATACCATAATCCAGCCGATGCGTTAAACACTTGATGCAAGCATAAATAATTGAATGAATAAATAATATGTAAAAGACGGTATTAAATGTGCAGCACACTTTATTATATAGTAAGGCAGTACAACCCCCCTCCCCCTTCATACATCTTCTCCCATCAACAATAGACTGTAAGGTTATTAGAACAGAAATCGCAAAAACAGGCAGTAATGGCCGCGACTTCTCAGCCGAGGTGCCACGGGTCCAGATCGCTTCCGCACGAGGCGCCGTCGACGACGAGAACGTCGACGCCCTCGCAGATGTATCGGGCGTGTCGGCGGCTCAGAAGTGCCGGACGCTTCGATGGGGAGAGCCGCAGCGGTGGGTGGTAGGGGCTCTCCAGCGTCCTGTAGGCGGAATAAAGAAGCTTGAGAATTTCGCCACCAAACAACAGTCTACGTACTTCAGTGGATTGTTTCAAAGTAAATGACAAAAAATTGCGTTAATTCCAAAGGCTATCAGTTAGCGTGAATGTCGTAACAATGCTGTTATAATTTTCAAATTATCGAAAGCACATGTTAGTCGACTTGGCAGTTCACAGACATTCGTGTTATCAGCTCACTGGTGCTCGTGGCTGTTAAGACACTGTTCTACATGAGTGACTATCAAAACGGTCATACGGAGTGTTTTGCAAACACGTCTTTCACTCGCTAAATAGTTCACTACTGGAACCTGGTACTTTATACTGTGTGGATCATGTTGAGCAGAAACGAAATTGACATAGGTTGTCAATCAAGCAGACGTAACAGCACCTGTAATGTTGTCAATATACCTAACCGAATTATTGCCTGGTGTCAACAGCATCAGGTGTCTACAAGCCACTATCACCGTGTGGTGAACCTATGGAAATGCAAAGATAATTACAAAAAATTTCCACTAGGTGTACTAATGGCAGCACTCTCTAACTAAACGTAAATACAAGATAATGTCTATAAAATAGATAAGTAGCCGTAATTCTGCCCGACTAGACTTGTCTCGGCATATAAGATTTTAGAGGTATTTACAAGAACCAACACAGAGTGGGATAAATACTTCAATTAGTATCAACAAACGAAAATGTAGGTCAACGAAAATGGAGGTCAAAGCCTTCTTGGAACGGTTCTGCGAAAATACACTCCATACATAAGGAACATTGCACGAAAGGCACTAGGTATAACAGTTCAGCGGTATTGTTCTTGCGTTAAAGGAGTTCTCATGAAGTACGAACGTCTGCTCGCATACAACGAATTCAGAAGCGTACTCCTAGGGTGGGAAGAGGTCGGTTTAGCCCATACGAAAAGAGTAACAGAAATGCACGCCTAACTTTAATGTCACTCTTTGGACGAAAGTAAGTGCACTTCACCTGAAACTTTGTTGGCTAATTTAGAGATCCTTTATCTGAATAGGAGTGTACGACATTATACTGCCGTCGTCAACATCACAAAGAGAACATCAGAACAAGAGACTAGGAAGGCACAGGGGTGGCTACACAGTCACGTTTCCTCACTCAACACGAGAATAAATTTTCACAGATATTCGTTAACATTGTTAGGAAGAACACTCCACCATGCACCACACTCTGGGTTGTGGAGTATATTGGTAAATGCAGATTTACCACTTCTGATTGTCAGCAGTGAATGTAAACTGAAAGCTTACGAAGAATACGCACATTAAGTCTCTAACTGCTAAGCAGAAGCTTCAACTTAAGGAATTGCTTATAAAATAGACGATGCCACTATTTTTTCTGCAAATTAGTAAGATCTTTGACGTAGTGAGTACTTTCTCTTGCTTTCCTGCCTCACTCGCCGGTCTAAATGAGAAGGGCGATAAAGTTAGAAAAAATATAACTGATTCAATGGTTAGCAGACATTCGATCCATCCACACTTCATTCGCAAAGCAGCACAGAATATAATGAAGCGATCATGGTACCAGAAGAACTCCCTACCACATACAAAGCAAGACAAGTGTCTAGGACACAAACGCAAATTAGAGAGTTGAGTTAGCTAATCGATACTTACACCCAACATTACATTTGTGAATAAAAAATGGTGCGATAAGAACACTTTCCAGGACAGTTGCCACTCCAGTAGTACAATTTGTGAAATCCAAGTGGATAAATTATTTTAGCAAAGCCTTATTGGAGTTCCAGGGAAACACGACAGAGTTTGGTAACTAGTGGATGAGTTAAATGCAATGAGGTTGCCACTGTTCCGTTTGCCCTGTCATTAGCTACATAACACGAGAGGCCTCACCTGCAGAGCGTCTGGGACCGCAGCTCGGCTCTGCTCCTCCTCTTCCACCTCCTCCTCCATCTCCTGGTATCCGGCGCCAAGGCAGCATAGGTTCCTGATGCGTTGGAAGATCTGCATACACAAAACAAGGTGTGAGACAGTGGCCAGAGCAAGCGAAATGCAACGCAATTTAATACATGCTGCTGATGCTCTACAGTACAGGTAATGCAAGAATCACGAGCTTCGTCCTCTTTGCTCAAAAACACCTGACTGTTTGCAAAGTGTGTGGAACCATAGTTTGGCAGCCTTCAGAACAAACAAACGTTGAAGTTTCAGATACTGCATCTGCGTTACTAGCAAGCAGCAATTACCTTGTGTTATGAAAGTTCTATATATTCTGCGTCATTGAATCGGTAGACTCAACAAACACTAGACATCTCCCGCCCTATAATGCCATTACTACAGTTTATCTTCCCCTTCGTCGTTTGTAGCGTTCTCGCTTCCCACGCCCGAGTTCCCGGGTTCGATTCCCGGCGGGGTCAGGGATTTTTTCTGCCTCGTGATGGCTGGGTGTTGTGTGCTGTCCTTAGGTTAGTTAGGTTTAAGTAGTTCTAAGTTCTAGGGGACTGATGACCATAGATGTTAAGTCCCATAGTGCTCAGAGCCCTTTGAGCCTTCGTCGTACCAACTGAGAAGTGAGAACAAGCTATCGTCTCAGTCTACGTGTATACTGCAACTGGAATTCTGCATTCGAATAGTAATGGCGGCTGGGGGACGTACCGTGTGGCGTCCAGATCGTCTTCCCTCTCCAGTAGGATGAGGACGCGAAGCGTGGTGTGGTGTCTCTGAAGAGCGGGACGGCTCGGTGTCCACACTAGTCCAGCAGGCAGACCAGGCGCCACCAGTGTCCTGGAGAAAAAAATTACGAAGTTTGAAATAGCGCCGCCTTGCAATAGTGTGCTCGACGGATGTGTATGGCAAGGATATAAGAATTAGTGGTAATCTAAAGTTGCTGCCTTAGTATTGAAAGGTTCGTGTTACGGACTATATGAATCTAAACGAGAAACTTGGCGTCAGTTTCTTTTTTTCTGTCGTGGACTAACTTCAAGACAAAAGCTATTAGGGTGTAATTTTGTTGGAAGTTATAACACTGTGATTTTTATTAGCTTCACTTTACTTGTGAGTGATCGGCTATGTAATGCCGTGGGGTATGTGTCGCTGTTATTATTGTTTCATTTGTCTTCAGTTTGAATACACGTTCGATGCAGCTTTCAAAGCTAGACAGAAATGTGCAAGCCTCTCATGGTGAGCCCCATTTGCTTTAACCTGTTTTTAGTAGTCACATCTTGCTCTCCTTGTACAATGGTTAGCTCCTTTCCCCGCACACACACGTTCTTTCCTACATGACCACAGTTATCATAGCTTAATAATTTGCAATTAGTTCCACCATTAAACTGTATTGTTAAGTGTCTTCCTGAATCGTTGCAATACCTCCTAATTAGCTGACCAGCTTACCCATCCATTCTTCAGCATTCTTCTGTAGATGGCGCTAGGAAATCAGGATTATGACCTTACTGAGTCGTAAAGTAAATTCCAACACTAACTGCACAAAGATATTTGCAAACTAAGCGTGTGTTTCTCAGACACTTAATAAAAGTGACGAGGGCGCATTCTGTTTACTCTGCAATATAAATATGCCAGGAAAAAAACGTTGTGTAGGTGCAAGACGCAGTCTGCACTGCTAACATGTAATGACAGGCGGATATATCCAGCAGTTGCCTCCAGACCACTCCTATAACGGAAGAGTACGGAATCTGCGGTACTCACCCCTCCAGCACCACGCTCTTCCTCTCCATGCAGGCGGTTTCCAAGCAACAGAAGAAAGAACTCGTCCCGCGTCACAGCTCGCACCTATTGGGGAAGAGAATACGACTGTAGACAACGAAGATTTAGTTGAAGTGTTGGGATGGTGTAATATTCAACATATCTGGACTGTTCGCTGCTGTATCTGTAATCACACTTTCTAGGCACTCGATAAATATTTACATTTGTGTTGTCTGATAACAATTAAAAATACAGGAATATTCGAGCTATCGTGCTATCGTTGGTCAGTCCGAATCTTAAAGCTGACGCTGTCGAGTCTTGTTTGCATGTGGAATTACATGGAAACTTTCGTAAAAGACTGGTAATACACAGTATTTACAAGAACCAAGGGGCAAAAGTTAGAATGGAAAAGTAAGAGACAGGTGTTCTGATTAAAAGGGTAGTAAAACCGGGATGCAGTCTTCCTTCCCTACTGTCATTGCTGTACATCAAAGAAGCAATGACGAAAATAAGAGAAAGGTTCAAGGAAGCAATTAAAATTCGGCGTGAAAGAACAGCAGTGGCAAAATTCGCAAATGAGGTTTCAACCCTCTGTGAATGGGAGAACGGTTTACTAAACATGTAGAGTGAACTGAGCAGTGTAATGAGCAGACAATGTGCCCTCTGAGGAAAACAATGAATAAACAAAAGAGAGAGGGGCGCGGGGGGGGGGGGGGGGGGGGGAGAATTCTCCAACGTTGGAAGCAAAATCACACAAGACGGTTAAAGCGAGAAAGCTTCAAGAAGTAGACCAGAACAGATGAAGACGGTGATCCCCCTGTAAATGGAGCCTGCTAATATCAAACACAGGTCTTAATTTGGGGATTAAATGTCTTAAGTCTATACGTCTGTAACACATTATGAGCCATGGGAGAATCTGAGACGAAGAGAATTGTAGCGTTTTGAAAGTGTTGTTGGAGACTTCCATTAAAATTCAGAGGACTGGAGAGATAAGAAATAATGAGTTCCTCCAGTGAGAAAGAAGGAATATATGAAAAAGCACGGATTTGAATAATGATCTTCATTAAATGAAATCTGTCACTATATCAGGGAATACATTCCATTTTACCACAGCGAGCCGCAGAGTGTCAAATATTTAGCTGAAAGCACATCTTGCAATCCGTTCAACAAATAATTCAGGACGATGATGTTAAAAGGTATTATGAGACGAAGAGGTGGGCACAGTCTTTTTTTGTTCTTGCTGGCCGCTTCAAACTAGTCGGAGGACTGACTACATTTAGTATCCGTCTCATAAAAAATTCAGTGCATCCTAACGCCTATAAGGCTCTCTCTATATACATCACCAGAGCAAGCGATACACCGTTAATCAACCACACGAGCTGCAGTGGTGTCTTCCATCGCCAGGTCATGCAGCAGGTCTTTTACATGAGATCCCTCTGTCACAAAACGCTGCGACATTACTATCTGCTGCTCTACTCTGACGTTCCCAGTAATCAGGTTCCTTCGCATTGTCAATACGGTCTTGTTACTCGTAGCCAACGCCATAAGTAGCTTGTTGTTGAGTGCTTTTGGACACTTCAGTTCTTTCAGTTACGTTAAACTGTTTGCGTCCCGGCAGAGTCTAACTGACTCGAAACCAAAACGAATGAACAATTGTCATCCCCAACAATTTAAGTTTTGCTCTCGGAAGCAATGTAACACGACGATACTCACCTGCAAGGTGTCTTCTTCTGGAGAGACGTCGTCCCACACGCGCGTCTCCTCCGTCTCCCCTGGCGCTGCTGACAGGCAGCAGAACCACTCCCTCACACGAGATAACATCTGTGCAGAGGAGGCACCACGTGAGGTGTAGACCAGGCAATACACAGGGACAAACATTACACCTGGTGACGTTATATTTTCAGGAACAATTTCGCTGCAAATCTTGTAATATTAAATACCTTATTCATTAGGGAAATTGGGATTTTTCTGTAGTTACTACACTGAAGTTTAGTAGAGAAGACTAAAATGTACATGGGATCTGTTAGAATAAGTCATTAAAAGCAACACATTTTTTCACGAATCAAATATAAAGTAATAGACTTGATTTCTTTCTTTGGATGCGTAGCAGGTACTTCCCCCCCACCCCCCCCCCCACCCCCACCCTCCCCGCCCTCGTTTGGCATTGTGAGTGTTAAACGATGAATAAAATTCTCTTTCCACTCTGTCTGTCTGTTGTCCACCATGTACAATACAAAGGCAAATCTGATATCGGAAGGGGAGCAATGACAGTTTTTGGCACAGGATTTGCAGTACACAAATCACTCACAGACAATACCCAGCATTTCATTTCAAAATCAGAAAGTTTCTTCACAACCACCTTGAAATCAGGAAACAAAATATACACAATCATCAACCCACATTCATCGACAAACGATCACAACAGAAAGAAGCCACATAAAGTCGAAAGCTTTTCGGAAGTTGTCCTCTTGTCTGACCTGTTTATTGGCCATGTTTCACCTCCATACGTGGCTTACTCCACACGTATACTTTCAGAAAGGACTCCCTGACACTAACATTTGTACTTGCTGCTAACAAACTTCTCTTCTTCAGAAATGCTTTTCTTGCCATTTCCAGTCTCCATACTTCGACCATCATCCATTATTTTTGCTTCCCAAATAGCATAATTCGTCTACTACTTTAAGTGTTTCATTTCCCAATTTAATTCCCTCAGCATCGCCTGATTTAATTCGATTACAATCCACTATTCTCATTTTGCTTTTGTTGTAGTTCATCTTATATCTTTTTTCAAGACGCCGCCCATTCCGTTCAACTGCTCTTCCAAATCCTTTACTATCTCCGACAGAATTATAATGTCATCGGCAAACCTCAATTTTTTTTATTTCTTCTCCGTAGACGTTAATTCCTGCTCTCACTCTTTCTTTTGTTTCCTCTAATACTAGCTCAATATACAGGCTGAATAACATCTGGGATAAGCTACAACTCTGTCTCTCTCCCTTTCCAACCACTGCTTCCCTTTCATGCCCCTCGACTCTTACAACTGCCATCTGGTTTCACAACTAGACAAAGAAAACAGTAGTCAGAGTACTGATTCTCACATAGTATCCAAACGTACGAAGAAAATGATCATTTTATGCATTATTGTCAAAATTTTAACATAAAAATTATGTCTCAACACTATCGGGACACCCTCCGCTGTACATTGAAAATTTCATTCTGTGAACATCCTCCTGTCTGTAGCTAAGCCATTTTTGTGCAACATCCTTTCCACCATGAGTGTTGGTCTTGCATGTTTCGCAGGAAAACATCTGTGAAGTTGGAAAGGCTGGAAACGAGGTACGGGCGGAAGCAAAGCTGTGAGGGCGATTCAACGTTATGCTTGAGTAGCTAAGTACTGCACGAAAGGCAAAAGTCCCGACTTAGCGTCTCGGTCTGGCGTACAGTCTTCATCTGCCAGAAAGTTTCAAGTAAAAGATTCCTCGAGTCAGACCATCACTGCAAACAGGTGAAAATTAGGCTAGTCACAAGAAACAGAAAGACAATACAGAATAAAGTTATAAGACTGCACCCAGAATACGTGTATTTAAACACTGGCAAAATTATTGAAGAATTTAATCCAAACACAACTGCAAAATCGACAGACCTCTCGAAGAAACTTCACAAGAGGTGTGTAGGGGTCACCCTCTCTGGAAACGCAAACGTAAATAGTGGAAAACAAATTGTCACCAGACCACTGAACAAAGAATCCTGGCGTGGAATAACGTTACAGTAGCAGAACAACGGAAACAAGTGAGGATTTCCAAAAGAGTCCAGAGAATCTTCAAAAGATACTGGAAGATTGAAAAGCGCATACGTCGATTAGATTAACTGAAATCGAGGAAGGCTTCAGAAGAAAATAATATCTGAAATTCTGCAGAACATTCAGGAATATTTAAAGGGTTATCACCCTTCATATAACTAGTTCAAAGGATCAGACAGAGCTCTAGAAACAAATGTTGAAGAAAATCACTAAATCCTCAAAAAACAATTCTTTGATAAACTCTTCAATGGCGAGAAGCCTAAAGAAAAATTAAACATCACGAAAACAATACCAGATTTAGATTAAAAACATCTCATAACAACAGAAATGAAGAAGATTACAAACAACTAAACAGCAACAGAGCCCATGAAGAAGATGGTACTATTACCGATATGTGGAAACTCAAACAGTAGAACATCAATAAGAACATTCATAATGTTCTAGCATGAATGTAGATTACAGATAAAATCCTACTGGAATGTAAATCCCCGTCGATTCACAAAGTCTCCGTCAAGATAGACTCTAATAGTTACAGAGGTATCTCATTTATTACCAGTCAGTTACAAAACTCTTCACAAGACCTTGCTCAAAATACAGGAACCACAACTGATAGGATGAATACGTATTGAACAGACTTTGAGCCTCTGAACACTTCTGAAGTTCGAAGAGACGAACAGCACTGTGATGACATTTGTGGATTTTAAGAAAGCCTACTACTCCATAGAGAGGCAGATTCTCTTTGACACATTAGGAGAATACACAGAGAAAGTAGGACACCCACACAAGAGACAATCAAGGACGAAACATCTAGAATATAGTTTGTGAAATTTCTCAGTACCATCCGAGGTACGCACAGGGTTCAGACGTGATGACTGGGTGTTGTGTGATGTCCTTAGGCTAGTTAGGTTTAAGTAGTTCTAAGTTCTAGGGGACTGATGACCATAGATGTTAAGTCCCATAGTGCTCAAAGCCATTTGAACCATTTTGAACAGGGTTCAGACAAGAAGACGGATTCATTTATCTGTATTGCATACTGTAACTGAAACAGCTCTACACCTAAATGTCAGTTTGTGCAAAGCTGCCGTTGACTTGAACTGGAGGAAGTGAAACATTATCACCACACAGCTACCCATTAATTGCACCATTGTTGTTTCATTCTTACATTCACTTAAGAGGACACTTCAAAACTAGTATTGTAATTATATTTTGAAATAAAATATATTTCAGTACTTGTACACTTCTCGACAAACGATTACGTTTATTTGTAGCCGATAATGTCGTTTTGCTTGTAGGTCGCTGACTCCTAAGTAAACGAATTGCCTTAAGAGAGGACCAGTGAGCGTTTTTGTGTGTTTGCATTAAAACGTGGCATAAACCTTGTCTTCTTCTTGCCCTTAAGGACCAGTTTTTACATCAGGCACGCTTACGCATACGAGCTGATCACAATATAAGCGTCACTAAATATTTTGCAGAACAGCTACGGACAGTATACCGTTGATGATGAAATACGTGTGTAATAATAGACTTGTAGTGTTTTCCATTGCAAAAAGTAAGATTTCCCCAGTTTCCAGCTAAGCTTCCATTCTGCTAGTATCTACTGCTTCACACGGAACATAAAATAATGAGTAGGTATTTTGATTCTGAAATGCTGTCCATGGAAAGATGGCCCATATTTTATTCTACTTGGCTTAGGACAAGATTATCGAACAATGCGAAGCAAAAATCAAAGGGGTTGATTTAGGAAGAACACATACAAGCAAAACACTTATAAAATGTCTGGAATTCACAGATTACACAGCAGACTCAGCTATAATAGACCCGAAGCAGAAGGAGCTCTGGAATACTTGCAGAAACTCTACGCCAAAACGGGTCTACACATAATGTATGAGTAAACGCAACACATGGGAGAATATGCAACACACCAGTAATGCACACAAAACACGTTAAGGATAGCAGACTGGAAAATATGCACAAATAAGAGGATCACACAAGCCATCCAACATAGAAGGAACACAAACATTACAGAAAGCGTACAAACTCAATGGACGCACTAAATTAACAGAAACATTCCAAAGACTTGCCAAATTCAGGAACTACAACACCGTTGCCAGAAGCACTCTAAACATTAGAAACGTTCACTGTCTGATCAGAGAGACTGAGAGATAGAACATAAAATTCTCAGAAATATTTTTGAAGCAATACACGTTATTTTGATAAAGAAAGCGATCAAGGAATTGTAAAAACATACAGACAGACTCATAGTCACAATCGTAAAACGCCTACTGACATTATAAGGACACACACATTAATCAGCAACAAGATACTCATGAAGAGGGTTTTTGATGCAGTAAACATCTCAACCGCAAACGCAGTTGCTTTCAACAAGTAGAAGAAGACTGAAATCAAAAAGAAATCAATGGGGAAAGTATAAATGAAAGAGTGAAAATCAGAAACGAAATTATGAACTCTTAATTTTAAATAAAATAAAGGAAAAAAAACAGGGGGAAATATGGAGGAAACAAAGAAAAGAAGAACACAGTCACAGAATGAAGAAACTTTTCGAAGAGAAAAAAGAAACAAGAAAAAATTGGAAAATCTAGTAACAACGTAGTTAAAACAGTTTCTTAGAGGGAAAAACTTGTAGTAATTGCAATAAATGCAACATTCATGTTGCCAAATGGATTTATTATTTCCAAATCAATTCAAACTGTGAAATGTTCACCATGAATACTCCAGTTTTGGCATACGAAGACTAATGTTTGCCAGTGGACTGGGGCTTTATTTAGCACACACTAATCGCGATATAATTTTACACATTTTACGTTTCTAGTTGTTAACTCGTGTTTCATGTGTATCTGAAACGAAAAGCTGTGTAGTAGTAGCAGATTATCGCAGTCAGGCAAACACGTGAAACATTTGTTAAGTCAGTTATTTGAAAAGTAAGTATTTACACTCAACACTGACAGTCGGAACTGTAAAATTTTGTATTCTACCGGAAGTAGGTGTTTCAGATTGCGTATGAACATAAGGGTAGCAAAAAGAAAGAAACTGATGATTTAGAGGAAATTAGGGATCAAATTGGGACTCTGTTTTTTTGAAGTGTATTGCTGTGCATCTCGTGATTTAGTGAATTTTAACCACTGTTGTGTAAATACACACAGATCCACCGTAAAGTTAGAAATGCGTCGCCACCGACTAATTATTTCGTAGTCAATTTCGGAGCTACATATTTGGAGCTGTATGTTTTGATATATTCCCCGTTACAGGCATGCATACGAAAGAACATGTGAGGTATGAAAATGACACTTATATAGGAGTAATAAAAGATTTGTAGTCATTTCCACTGCAGATAGTAAGATTTTGCCGGTTTCAAGCTGAGTAATCATACCTACTCTGTCTTCAAGTGCAACATGAAATAATGGGTATATAAAGGAATGCACTCCACGAAAAGATGCTCCGTAATTTCTGTTTGGAAAATTAATATCCCCTTTTAAACAATTTCTAGCTATTCTTTTTTCATTGCCTGTTATTTCTCGAGTCACTTTCAAAATGTTGTATCCGTTGGCATGATTTTATCATTAGGAATTGCAACATATTTTCTTGGATGAGATACATGGACGATATCCACCACCAAAAATCAGTCTGCTGGATGAAGCTATAAACACAACACACAGACAAAATTCACAGTAGAGAAAGAATATTACACCCAAACAAAATGTTTTATTTATAAGCATAAAAAAAGAAAAGCAAAAACAGCATAGCTTTGAAATTTACCGTAAGCCTCTATCTACCATAAAGTACGTTTATACCAACTACAATGTAACATATGCGATGAAAGGTACACTATGTGACCAAATGTATCTGGACACCCACAAAAACATACGTTTTTCACAGTAGGTGCAGTGCTGCCACCTACTGCCAGGTACTCCATATCAGCGACCTCAGTAGTCATTAGACATCGTTAGAGAGCAAAGTGGGCGCTCCGCGGAACTCACGGACTTCGAACTTGGTCAGGTGATTTGGTGTCACTTGTATTATACGTCTGTATGCGAGATTTCCACACTCCGTCCGATGTGGTAGTGAAGTGGAAACATGAAGGGACACGTACAGCACAAAAGGGTAGAGGCCGACCTCGTCTGTAGGCTGACAGAGACCACTAACAGTTGAAGAGGGACGTAATGTGTAGTAGGCAGACATCTATCCAGACCATCACACAGGAATTCCAAACCGCTTCAGGATCCACTGCAAGTATTATGACAGTTCCGCGGGAGGTGGGAAAACTTGGCTGCTCATATGCCACACATCACGCCGGTAAATGCCAAACGACACCTCGCTTGGTGCAAAGAGTGTAAACACTGGATGATTGAACAGTGCAAAAACGTTGTGTGGAATGAACAATCACGGTACACAATGTGGCGATCCGACGGCAGGGTGTGGATATGGCGAATGTCCGGTGAAGTCATCTGCCAAGGTGTGTAGTGTCAGCAGTAAAATTAGGAGGCGGTGGTGTTACGGTGTCGTCGTGTTTTTTGTGGAGGAGGCTTGCACCCGTTGTTGTTTTGCGTGGAGCTATCACAGCACAGGGCCACATTGATGCTTTAAGCACCTTCTTGCTGCTCACTGTTGGAGAGCAATTCGGGGATGGCGACTGCATCTTTCAACACGATCAAGGACATTTTCATAATTTACGGCCTGTGGTAGAGTGGTTACACAACAATAACATCCCTGTAATGGACTAGCCTGCACAGAGTCATGACCTGAATCCTATAGAACACTTCTGGGATGTTTTGGAATGCCAACTTCGTGCCAGGCCCCACCGACCGACATCGATACCTCTTCTCAGTGCAGCACTCCGTGAAGAATGGGGTGCCATTCCCCAAGAGACCTTGCAGCACCTGATTGAACGTATGCCTGCGAGAGAGGAAGCTTTCATCAAGGCTAAGGGTGGCCCAACACCATACTGAATTCCAGGATGACCACGAACTTGCAAGTCATTTTCAGCCAGGAGGCCGGATAAGTTTGATCACATAGTGTATGAGGGCAAACCAGCAGAACATTTTACACTTGGCACAAAGAACATATCAGTGCATGGAAATATCGGACAAACTATTAAGCTTTTGCAGAACATTTAAGAGAAAATAGTCACCAATTTACTACAAGAGAGAAAGACATGAAAAATGTCAGAATAAATAATGAAAGACGCGCTAAACGTTAGAAGATAATTATCACATAGACAAAACAAAGACTGAAATGAAGCTACCACTAAATTACCGTGTGGATGTGACTAACCACTCACTGTTTAGACTGACTGATCATATAACAGACAGAAATTTCCAATGAATGATCACAAGTTCCACTTCCCTCCTATGTATGGTAAAATTAAAATGGAAAATAAAAATAAAAAATTAAATAAAAAAAATAAATATTAAAAACAAAAATATTTACTAATGCAGGAAATTGGTAAATAAGAAAATAAGAATAAAATGCGTAGTAAGACATATACACACAAACACACAAAACTCACAACAACATCCATACAGTCAAAAAAAAAAATGGAAACAAAAAAAATTGGGATATTTGGCAATGCTTACGGGAAACAGCTACACTCTAGACATGGATATTGGCAGTTACAAGGCTGTAAGTCGAAAACAGAGTGACCGCTAGGAAAACCGCAAAAATATACACTAGTTTTTCGCCTGAGAGAAAGCTGTTTCGTCAACAAACAATGATTTGGGCGTTGAAAAATAAGTGCCTTTCCTTTTGACTGTAAAAATGTCAATGAACTGTTTCAAATTTGTACTTAACCCATTTGTACAAACAAAATCCTAAATGTGCAAACGAAAAAATCGTTCCTGTAATATTTCATGACACCCGCTGCGGATGGATTGTAAATAAGGCGAAACCTGTCTGGGTGCAAAAGATACATAAAAAAAACTTAACGTGCTGCAAGCTATAGGTGTTTTTCTTCCAGACGGCGGTAATTCGTATCAAAATGTGCATAAATGGCCTCTACAAGAAAACTGATTTTGTCATTGCTTAGAGTGGGTCTCTGGTAGCGTCAGGCAGGGCGCGAGTTCGCCGACAAAAACGATTGTGCTTCCCCGGTACCGTTCCACGTTTCTAAGAGCTTTAATTGTGCAGCCAATTCCGAAGTCATTGTCAATAGGAACTCCTACAGTAGTTTGTACAGCCCTCCCGACCACGTTTTAATATCTGCATAAACGCAACCTTTTGTTCCTTCGTGCATGAACCATTCGTGTAAATCTTTTTGAGGCCCCTCCTGCATTAAGTTCATAAAGGATGTCATTTTAGTCATCAGAATTTAACGGCATTGAGTGGTGTACATAGATGGAAAAGTCCGTTCAAAAATTTACATGATAACAGCATAATTCTCACACCTGTATGGATCCGTCAGCATACCGTTTAATTTGTACACACTCTTGAACTTCTGGCGGAAGAACTTGAAACTTAAGCCTGGTAGGTACAACAAACGTTCCAGTGATTCTAGAAATGCATTCACACTGATCAGTCTAGTTCTCTCGTGCAAACGTGCCACTTCATCGGCTTCCGAGACTAATTTACGGTTGGTTTAGCAGCGATAAATACGGTCCTAATCGAAATAATCTATCATCAATCATTGGTAGAGCTTTTGGATTGAGGACTTCCTTGCTGACGGAACTCAATAAGTCGCTCTTGACAGGAAAATATTGACCGTTTTAAAGGCAATTTCTGGGGTATCCCAAGCAAGCGTGATGGGAACTTTACTGTTTACAGCGTGTATAAATTATCTAGCAGAAAACATTGGAAGCTCTTAAGACTGTTCGCAGATGATGCGGTTGTCTATAAGAAAGTAACAATGCCCGAAAATAGTGCCCATTTAAAAAATTACCTGCAGAGGATTGATGAATTTTGCAGGCTCTAGCAGTTGAGCCTGAACGTAAATAAATGTAGCATATGGCGCATACGGAGGAAAAGAAATCCACTATTGCACTCTTCACCAAATGTATCTCACGGGGGAAGGAAATGGCTTACAAGGCACTTCTTGGACAAAGCCACAAGTATCATTCATCAATGTGGGATACCTACCAGGCCGGACTCATAGGAGAGATAGACAAGATCCAACGAAGAGCTGCGCGTTTTGTCATGGATTCGTTTTCTCGACGCGAAAGAGTTACAGAGATCAACAAACCCCATTGGCAGTCGCTACAAGTCAAGAGTTGTGCATCAAGGAGAGGCTTTCTATTGAAATTTCGTGAGAGCATTTTTGGAAAAAGTCGGGCAACACACGATTTCCCCTACATATAGCTCACGAATGGACCAGGACTTGAAAATTTGATACATTACAACTAATTCCGAGACTTAACGACATTCGTTCTTCCCATGGACCAATCGTGAGTAGAAAAGGGAAGGGGAGCGTCAGTTAATATTGCCAGAAGTACCCTCCGCCACACAAGGTTACGTGGTTTGCAGGGTGACGCAAATTATCATCAGTGTTCCACTTGTAGCTGCCTACTGCACCCACAGCTGCATCTATATTTCCCCAGGCCACCTTACGGTGTGTGGCCGAGGGTACACTGGCTACCCCTGTGATTTCCCCCTTCTTCTGTTCCAGTCGCGAACGGTTCGTGGGAAGAACGATAGCTGGTAACACTCTCTGTATGGGCTTGAATCCATCTAATTTTACCCTCGTGGTCTTTTGGCGAGATACACGTAGCAGGTAGCAATATCTTGTAGGTCGACTCTTTCAGGGGCATACGTTCCTGCAACTTTAAAATTAAACGAGACGGTTTTCCAGGACGCTTTCCTTGCAATCTTCGTACATCCATAGTTGAGATGGAGGACAGTGGGACGTCAGCTGGTATAAATTTATATTAAAAATGAAGTAATTCCTCCAGCTGTATTTAAGGTATCGATTTTATTTTGGCAACTAGTTTCCTTGTTGTAACAACGTCATCTTGAGGCCCATACACTTGTTGATGTCAACTGCGTGCGGTTGCCACTGGCGTTGGCTGAGCATTTCTGGTAGTCTTTCGCGCTTACTATGTGAACCCTTCAGGAAATACGCTGCTCTTCTTTCCATTGCTCGAACGACTGTTGTGTAAGCTACTTCCTTTGATGACAGACTAAAGCTCCTGGCGGTTCTTACAATGAATAATTGTATGAAATCTGCCTTACCCGACTTTGGTTTTATGACGTCTTTCCATATTAAATGGCTCCCTTACTCGTACTCATAGACATTTATCGATGTTACTCCTTCCAGCGATTGTCCTCCAATAGCACACAATAATGGGTCTTAATGCGTGTTTATGCACTTCCTGTTCCAAGTGTCGATTCTCTGCAGGTCTTTCTGCATTTCGCTATTGTTTTCTACTTTTTTAGCTTCTCTTATAACAACATCATAAGCGAAAAGCCGTATGGAACTTGCGACGTCATCCGCTAGGTCGTTTATAAGGACGATTCCCAAATTTAAGAACGAAAATAACTTTCGCAATATGATTCACTGCCAACCAATATTCCTCAATGAAAATTGGACCGTCCGTAGAAGTAACCGTACAGTACAACATAAAAGGTAACTAAAAATAGTTCGCAATAAGGCGAAAAGAAACTACAACTTTATTCAAAGTCAATAATTACACTGAAGTCATCGCGATGTATGATAGTCCCTTAGACATTACAAAAGGAGGTACTTGGTTATTTATAGGTCGTGTGATCAGGATGGAGGTAATGCACGACGTGCAATGTGCTACCACCTGGCCACAGCGTTGGTAAGAAGTCTCTGTGGTGTGGTGCTTCATTCGTAAGCCAGCGCCGATGACAAGTGCTGGGTGGTCGTTGTTTTATGTCGTTGTGCAGCAGTACGTCTCCCTACGCAGCCCACACATGATCGATAGGTTTTCAATAGAGAGAATGGTAACTAAACCAGTCCATTCGCCGAATAAACTCTCGCTCCGAGAGTTCCTCCACCTGCATTGTTCGATACGGTTCGCATTGTCATCCACTAAAAAGGGAAAGGACCGAGTGTTTCCCTAAAAAGACAAACATGGGGAAAGAGTATATTCTCACAGTAACGTTGACCGTTGAGTGTACCATGTTGAAAGATTTGCGATGGTGACAGGACACCAGGGACTGCACCAACTATGAATAGGGTCGCTTGCTCTTCTCGGATGCTAGCAGAGTTACTGATTCTCGACGTTCCCTCATATGGCGAGAGGTGGCATCATGTAATTCATACAGGAACACTGTCGAACATGAACGTTTTGGAGGTCCAGACAGTGTGGTGTGAGGAGTCATAAAGACGCAGGGACCAAAAAGAGAAACCCCGTAACCTTTGAAAATTACAATAAAATAAACACCCTTAGCTGCTTACATGCGTTGACGGGGACAGATGAAAATGTGTTCCCCGACCGGGACTCGAACCCGGGATCTCCTGCTTGCATGGCAGACGCTCTATCCAATTGAGCCTCTGTGTTCTCGGTGGCTCAGATGGATAGAGCGTCTGCCATGTAAGTAGGAGATCCCGGGTTCGAGTCCCGGTCGGGGCACACATTTTCATCTGTCCCCGTTGACGTATGTCAACGCCTGTAAGCAGCTAAGGGTGTTCATTTCATTGTAATTTCATTCTAACGAGCATCATGGTCACCGATGGTATCTGTTCTTCCGGACATGCCCGAAAGAACAGATATCATCGTAGTATATACCTTCGAAAATGGTACAGTCCCTGCTCAATGTAATTGTAGCACTGTACTTCTTTCCTATGTGCGCATTTTTGGGGTGCATTGCGCTCTCACTTTATATTTAGGGTTCCGTATCACAATCGATAGCAATGTGTTCCTTATAGGATCACTTTATAGTGCGTTGCCGGTGTGTCTGCTTGTCCATCAATTAAAACCACTTTCTCCCAGAAACGGGTAGTTGTATGAAGTTAAAATTTGTCAGATACCAAAGTCTGCGGTTCCTTGGAAGTGTAAGTAATTTAAGCTTCTGAGTCAATGTGATCAAAACATACTGCCGTATATGACACATATTTTGATTCTCGTAAGCTCTTTCATCAAAACCTACGGTGAACTAACTACATTCTGTTGACCCTGGACGGTTAGCGGTAAAAGTCATGCTTGGAAACAAAGAGCTATTGGGAACTAAACTCATAGGGATCACGGATTTTTCAGTTTTCGTTTTAACCTAATCTTCAGCTCTCAACAATATGTGGTGTCGCCAGAAACAACACGTGGTTCGGCCTACACGTTAGACTGCACGTCTCCATTCCACGGTTTCATAACTGGGGTCGGTTGAGGACACGCAACTCGCCCAATAGAACGACTTGCACCAAGTCAATGAGCAACGCCAAATTATTATTATTATTATTATTATTATTATTATTATTATCTGTATACGTAATTAAGTCTGTACGAATCTCTAAGTGCCCGACACTTAACTGCACTTATCAAGGTTTTTTATTTTATATATAACAATGTGCGACCTCGTCGAAAAGGGCAGTTGGGGGAGAGAATATTCGGCGAATGTACTGAACTTCCCGGTCCCCCCGACTTAGATCTCATCGAGAACGTGCGAGGAGTGTTGCGGAGATATACCGCAGCACGTCCGTATACACCAACGGCGGTTCAGCAGAAATGGATCGTGCTAAGACAAGAATTCCTTCCCAGTCTAGGGGCCTGGATGGGAACACGCCTCTCAGCATGCATTACTGTCCATGGTGATCACACAAGCTGTTAAGAACGATGTCCCGCCTTTTGAAAAGTTCAGGTGACCATCACAAATCGTGGTGATATCAGTGTAATTTTAGTCTTTGACTAAAAGTGCAATTCATGTTGGTCTCACTGCATATTTCTTGTTGTTACCTTCTGGACTGTCCTGTCCTGTAGCTGTTATTTCTATGTACGGTCAAATTTTCACCAAGGGATGTTTCCTGTAATGACTCATCGTGCGAAAGTTACTTTCGTCCTTCAGTTTTACACAGCACTGTACATATTCTGAAAAGTAAAAGCCCAATAGCACTTCCATGGTTTACGCCGTAATTTCTGTGCGCTAAAAATTCTACAGTCTTATTACACAGTTGGTCTGATATTCCGTAGACTCGTAATTTTTTCATCAGGTTGCCGTGCCGAACTGCATGGTACACCGTATGAATTTGGGAGGCGATGTATACTTCATTTTGAGCTCGTGGACGAGCAGAGCAAGGTGTGTTGTTTTAGGTATCCATGCTGATGCCTATAGAGCAGATTTGCAGTCTCCAGAAATATCATAACAAACGATCATGAAACATGTTCCAAAACACTACAGCAGACCGACGTCAGAGGTGTGGGCCTATAATTTGATGCGTCAGTTCGATGACCCTTCTTGAAAACGGGAATGACTTTCGTTTTCTCCCAGTCAATAGGAATGCTCCGCTCCTCCAGCGAGCTACGGTACACAGCCGCTAGGAGAGGAGCAACTTCTCTCGCGTACTCTATGTAGAAAGATTAGATTAGATTAATACTATTTCCATGGATCATGAATACGATATTTCGTAATGATGTGGAACGAGTCGAATTTTCCAACACATGACATAATTAGGTTAATTTAACAACATATTTAAGTTAATATAACAACTTCATTTTTTTGTGTTTTTTTGTTTTTCTTTATTTTTTATTTATTTTTTTTAATATTTTTGTTTTTTTCTTTTTTTCTTAATTTATATCTAAAAATTCCTCTATGGAGTAGAAGGAGTTGTCATTCAGAAATTCTTTTAATTTCTTCTTAAATACTTGTTGGTTATCTGTCAGACTTTTGATACTATTTGGTAAGTGACCAAAGACTTTAGTGCCAGTATAATTCACCCCTTTCTGTGCCAAAGTTAGATTTAATCTTGAATAGTGAAGATCGTCCTTTCTCCTAGTATTGTAGTTATGCACACTGCTATTACTTTTGAATTGGGTTTGGTTGTTAATAACAAATTTCATAAGAGAGTATATATACTGAGAAGCTACTGTGAATATCCCTAGATCCTTAAATAAATGTCTGCAGGATGATCTTGGGTGGACTCCAGCTATTATTCTGATTACACGCTTCTGTGCAATAAATACTTTATTCCTCAGTGATGAATTACCCCAAAATATGATGCCATATGAAAGCAATGAGTGAAAATAGGCGTAGTAAGCTAATTTACTAAGATGTTTATCACCAAAATTTGCAATGACCCTTATTGCATAAGTAGCTGAACTCAAACGTTTCAGCAGGTCATCAATGTGTTTCTTCCAATTTAATCACTCATCAATGGACATACCCAAAAATTTGGAATATTCTACCTTAGCTATATGCTTCTGATTAAGGTCTATATTTATTAATGGCGTCATACCATTCACTGTACGGAACTGTATGTACTGTGTGTTATCAAAATTCAGTGAGAGTCCGTTTACAAGGAACCACTTAGTAATTTTCTGAAAGACAGTATTGACAATTTCATCAGTTAATTCTTGTTTCTCAGGTGTGATTACTATACTTGTATCATCAGCGAAGAGAACTAACTTTGCCTCTTCATGAATACAGAATGGCAAGTCATTAATATATAATAAGAACAACAAAGGACCCAAGACTGACCCTTGTGGAACCCCATTCTTGATAGTTCCCCAGTTTGAGGAATGTGCTGATCTTTGCATGTTACGAGAACTACTTATTTCAACTTTCTGCACTCTTCCAGTTAGGTACGAATTAAGCCATTTGTGCACTGTCCCACTCATGCCACAATACTTGAGCTTGTCTAGCAGAACTTCATGATTTACACAATCAAAAGCCTTTGAGAGATCACAAAAAATCCCAATGGGTGGTGTTCGGTTATTCAGATCATTCAAAATTTGACTGGTGAAAGCATATATGGCATTTTCTGTTGAAAAACCTTTCTGGAAACCAAACTGACATTTTGTTAGTACTTCATTTTTACAGATATGTGAAGCTACTCTTGAATACATTACTTTCTCAAAAATTTTGGATAAAGCTGTTAGAAGGGAGATTGGATGGTAATTGTTGACATCAGATCTATCCCCCTTTTTATGCAAAGGTATAACAACAGCATATTTCAGTCTATCAGGGAAAATGCCCTGTTCCAGAGAGCTATTACACAGGTGGCTGAGAATCTTACTTATCTGTTGAGAACAAGATTTTAGTATTTTGCTGGAAATGCCATAAATTCCATGTGAGTTTTTGCTTTTAAGCAAGTTTATTATTTTCCTAATTTCAGAGGGAGAAGTGGGTGAGATTTCAATTGTATTAAATTGCATAGGTATGGCCCCTTCCATTAACAGCCTAGCATCTTCTAATGAACACCTGGATCCTACTATATCCACAACATTTAGAAAATGATTATTAAAAATATTTTCAACTTCTGACTTTTTGTTCGTAAAGTTTTCATTCAATTGGATGGTAATACTGTCTTCCTCTGCTCTTGGTTGACCTGTTTCTCTTTTAATAATATTCCAAATTGTTTTAATTTTACTATCGGAGTTGCTGATTTCAGACATGATACACATACTCCTGGATTTTTTAATAACTTTTCTTAATATAACACAGTAGTTTTTATAATTTTTGATAGTTTCTGGGTCACTACTCTTTCTTGCTGTCAGATACATTTCCCTTTTCCGGTTACAAGATATTTTTATACCCTTAGTAAGCCATGGTTTGTTACAAGGTTTCTTACGAGTATATTTAACTATTTTCTTGGGGAAGCAGTTTTCAAATGCATTTACAAAAATGTCATGAAATAAATTATATTTTAAATTGGCATCAGGTTCACAGTACACCTCATCCCAGTCTAATGGCTGTAGGCTTTCCCTGAAATTTGCAATTGTTAAATTGTTGACTTAACGTACTACTTTGGAGGACTGTTTAGTATTGCTGAATGGAGCTATGTCATATATTGTAACTAGCTGTGCACCATGATCAGAAAGACCATTCTCAACAGGCTGAGCATTTATCTGGTTAAACTTATCTTGGTCTATAAAGAAGTTATCTATCAGTGAGCTGCTATCCTTTACCACCCGAGTAGGAAAATCAATAACGGGTGTCAAATTGAAAGAACCGAGTAATACTTCAAGGTCATTTTTCCTATTACCCTCTTTCAGAGAATCTACATTGAAGTCCCCACAAACAATAATTTGCTTCCCCCTGTCTGACAGATAGCACAACAAGGAGTCCAAATTTTTCAGAAATAGATGAAAATTTCCTGATGGGGACCTATATACAGTTACAATTATAAATGTGCCTTTATTTAATTTAAGCTCACAGGCACATGCTTTTATATGTTTCTCTACACAAAACTTTTTTGTTTCTATACTTTTTGCACAATGATAACTTTTGACATATATGGCAACTGCTCCTTTCTCCATATTTTCTCTCATTACATGTGCAGAGAGCTTATAACCACTTACATTTACCTTATCCATATCAGTAACAATGTGATGCTCAGACAGGCATAGTATATCTGTTTCATTCTCAGCTTCTAAATCTTCCAAACAAACCAGAAGCTCATCTACTTTATTCTTTAAACTCCCAATATTTTGATGAAATATACTTACATTATTTTTAATAATACTTTTATGAGAACCTTTCCTTATTCTAACATTTGCAGTACTCTCCTGTCTGAGTTTCTCATTGTGCTTAGGCCTAGTTCCTATACCAGTGGTCACATGGTGTTCAGAGAGGCAGATTATGTCAATTGGGTTGGGTGACTTTAGTTCATCAATGCAATTACCTAGGACTGAGACACAACTTGATGGAGATAAAATTTCTGGTGATTGGTGAAAATTTATAATTGATAGCTGTGATTGGTGATCCAATGTGCTAGAATTGTGCTGTTGAATTTCTTTCCTAAACTGAAGATTTGTTTCAATTGACCTCTCGTAGAACTTGACATCTTTCTGTCTTACCTATCCTAAAAAAGGTGCTGCTCCAACACCTGTAACCACTGGTATTTTACCATTCATGGCAGTGCCTCCCCCCCTTATATTTCCTGCTATTACCCGAGCCAGTTTCCCCTTCCCTTTCCTGTTGAGATGTAGGCCGTGCCTGGTATAGTCCCACCTACTGAGATAATCAACAGGAACCACACCAATATGAGCCCCCGCACCCGATACAAGCAGCCGTTCCAACTCCAAATTAACTCTCCCAACAGAAGAGTTCAAATGAGGCCGGTCATGGCGTCTCAGGACAGATACAAATTCAACATTGGTGTGTCTCGATGCCGACGCAATCTTTACCAGGTCACACTCTATACTGTACCCAGGATCTCTGTCGATGCTGTTCCCTGGCCCTCCCACAATAACCACGGTGTCTTCCCTGGTAAATCCTTTACAGAGTGAACCTAAATCCTCTGTCACCTGATGCAGACTAGCACTTGGTTTGAAAAAATTTGTGACCTGGTATTCTGGTCCTAATTCCTCCTGCAGAAGTTGGCCTACACCTCTGGCATGAGAACTGCCTAACAACAAAACTTTCTTCCTTTTCGATGACTTTCCTACATTATTTTTCAATTTCCTATTGAAAGTTTGTTGTGTCCTGTCTACACCTACCTCTGCTTGAGGCTCTTCAGTTTCTAACTGAAGCAACAGGTCAAACTTATTTTTGACTTTCACCACAAAACTGTCAGACTTAGTTCTAGGCCTGTTCCTTCTGCTACCTGTTGCCACTTCCTACCTCTCTTTGCCCTTCTCCCTCCTTAACCTGTCCAGATCTTCCCTAGCCTGATCTAGCTCAGCCTGAAGGGCAGCAGTTTTCCCCTCCTGTTCCACTATCTTCCTATCTCTGCTGCAAATCCTACATAACCACTGATGAGCCTGATCCACTTTCCCAACACCCACGCCACTGCAGTCCCCCCAGTGAAAAAAACTACTGCATCCATCACACCAAACCCCGGAACTAACAATTCTACGGCAAGTCAGGCACTTCTCACTCATGGCAAAAATAATACTTTAGCTAGAATAAATCAATTAAATTACCGATAATCAAAAAAGACGTTACAAGAATTAAGCCTATTCACAAACGTATGTAAGCAAGTTTCTGATTTAAAATTCCGCTGGTTTTCTGAGATCTGTATTAAAACAACGAAGGTATACGCTATTTATTATATATTTCACTCGATGGAATGAAAAAAGGGCAATTAAACGAGATACTTTAACTTTGATTCTCCAAAAACGTTACGAGAATAGCCCTATAAACAAATGTATATAGGCAAGTTTCTGATATTACGCTGTTTTTCTGAAATCTGTATTAAAACAATGAAGTTATACGCTATTTACGGTAGTTTACTTATTTGTTACCGTGAGACTAGTTAAATTACCTTGAAACAAGAAACAAACACGTTTACAAAATTTAAGCCTAAGCACGACTTCGCGAAGTTACGATCTTTTCGTGTTTTCTGAAAAAATACGCAAATAAAAGTCAAACCTTTAACGGCAAGACTAAACGATACACTAATGCACGTATTTAATTTGTTGTCAGTGTTAAACTAAATTATATTCCTGTCTAAATCACTTGACTTTCTGGAAATGGTTTCTGGCGTCACTTACTCGGCGGCCATCTTTGTTCGCTGAAACGTTTTGGAATCCCGTCAGGTCCAGTGGCTTTCCCCCTGATGAGAGATTTCAGGTTGATTTGAAGTTCGTGTGACGATTCAGAGGAGGGACTATGGTCCAGACTTCCTCAGAGAAACAGTTTTGACGAAAGGACTTCTGGTAATTTGGCTTTCCTTGTGGCGTCCCCCATTTCGATATCTTTATTATCAGGGAGCATCTGGACTGGTGACTTCGATTCGTATGTTTTTGTCAAGTGGGTAGATAAAATTTTATTTTCGAGTTCGTTGAACACTTCAAGCGTACCTCTCCTTGAGTTACTTATGGCTTCGTTTAGGTTTTGTTTGTCCGCGAGGCTTTGCCTACGTTTCAATTTGCAGTAGGGTTCTCTTCCCTTTAATAGAAATTTCTGTCATAGCTGTCGAATAAAGTCGCGTCTTTTCCATTCCTCACAAGTTTGTTCGACAAATATGTTTTTAAAGCGTATTGAACAATTCTCTTGAACTCTATACATTGATGCTCAACATTATCGGTACTGGATACGTAATTTTCACGTTGACCGATTTTAGAATCTTATACAGTGGTGCTGCAGCGGCCTTATCATCACTGTTTTCCTGCTCAACTAAGACAGAAAGTTCTCTGCTCTTGGTGACCAGGAAATCCAGTACGTTCTTTTCGGGAGTCGGTTGTCTGATTAGCTTCTCAATAATATTTTCGAATACGCTATGTAGAAAATTTCACATATTTCCCTGCCCTCATAATCGGCCTTATTCATTTGTCTCCGAGATAAGTTGATATTTATACCTAATACTATTTTGCAGGAAGCAGTTGCAGTGAATAAATTAGTAGTAGCCTCACTTTTATTAATTGTTATCTACAGATCGCTTGACATGGCCATAATCATACCTAGCCACAATGTATTCGTACTAGGTGGACATCTGTGATTTATTTCATGCTAGTGAGATCTCATTTTGCCTGAATGATTGTTGGATCATATTCATTACGTATCTCATCATGGCGTAGCACTATTCCTAAGATTCATATTCTGCATTTTTAAATAAGTATTGTAATATACTGTTCTAATTTATGGGTTAAATAATAGCGAGATTCCTTAGGAACGGATAACACAGCAGATTTAAAACGTTCTTAGAGCCAATAACAACATATGAACTCAACAAATTTTATCAAGACTAAGGAAAAACAACGCACCAGGGTGTGGTTACATGAACTCTAAATACACTCATGTTCATAAATGAAGGATAATGCTGATACATGGTGAAACAACGCTCTGGTGGGTGGTTTGCGGGTTTAAATCACCTCGGGGTATGACCATGCTGTGCATTCGACCTGCAATCGTCGCACGGTGGCGCTGGTAGCAGTCCACATATGCAGAGGTGTTGTAAGTAGGCTGTTTAAGTTTTTATACTGGTAACGCCACGTAGCGCTCTGTGTGTGCTGTGTGCAGTCTGTGGCTAGTTTTCATTGTTGTCTGCCATTGTAGTGTTGGGCAGTTGGCTGTTAACAGCTCGTAGCGTTGCGCAGTTGGAGGTGAGCCGCCAGCAGTGCTGGATGTGGGGAGAGAAATGGCGGAGTTTTGAAATTTGCAAGACTAGATGTCATGAACTGCTATGTATATTATGATTTTTCAACACTATTAAGGTAAATACATTGTTTGTTCTCTATTAAAATCTTTCATTTGCTAACTATGCCTATCAGCAGTTAGTGCCTTCCGTAGTTTGAATCTTTTATTTAGCTGGCAGTTGTGGCGCTCGCTGTATTGCAGTAGTTCGAGTAAGGAAGATTTTTGTGAGGTAAGTGATTTGTAAAAGGTATAGGTTAATGTTAGTCAGGGCCATTCTTTTGTAGGGATTATTGAAAGTCAGATTGCGTTGCGCTAAAAAAAATATTGTGTGTCAGTTTAAGCACAGTCATGTATAATTGTTCAATGGGGACGTTTCAGTGTGTTGGTTCATTTCTGTGTACGGTGCAGCGAGTAAGTGTGCAGACGTTTTCAGACGTGCTAATGGTGACTGTGTTGAAAATGTCTCTAAAAACACACACTAATGACGTTATGAGGAGTAGAATACCAGGGCGACTGGAGGCTGGTCAAACACAGCCGGTCGTAGCACGGGCCCTGCGTGTGCCACAAAGTGTGATCTCAAGATTATGGCAACGATTCCAACAGACAGGAAACGTGTTCAGGCGCTACAGTACAGGACGTCCACAATATGCAACACCACAAGAAGACCAATATCTCACCAGCAGTGCCTGCAGACGGCCACGGAGTACTGCAGGTAGCCCTGCTCAGGACCTTACCACAGCCACTGGAACAGTTGTCTCCAGGCACACAGTCTACAGATGACTGAACAGACATGGTTTATTCGCTCGGAGACCTGCAAGGTGCATTCCACTGACCCCTGGTCACAGGAGAGCCCGTAAAGCCTGGTGTCAAGAACACAGTACATGGTCATTGGAACAGTGGTCCCAGGTTATGTTCACGGACGAGTCCACGTATAGTCTGAACAGTAATTCTCGTCGGGTTTTCATCTGGCGTGAACCACGTACCAGATACCAACCACTTAATGTACTTGAAAGGGACCTGTACGGAGGTAGTGTTTTGATGGTAGGGGTGGGTTTATGATTGGTGTACGTAAACCCCTGCATGCCTTTGACAGAGGAACTCTAACAGGTCAGGTGTATCGGGACGTATGTCCTCCTTTTCAGGGGTGCAGTGTGTCCCACCTTCCTCCTGATGGATGATAACGCACAGCCCCAATGAGCTGCCATCGCTGAGGAGTACCTTGAAACGGAAGATATCAGGCGAATGGAGTGGCCTGCCTGTTCTCCAAACATAAACCCCCTCGATCACGTCTGGGAAGCTCTCGGTCGACGTATCGCTGCACGCCTTCAAACCCCTACAACTCTTCAGAAGCTCCGACAAGCACTTGTGCTAGAATGGGAGGCTTTACCCCAGCAGCTGCTCGACCACCTTATCTAGAGTATGCCAACCCGTTGAGCGGCCTGTGTACGTGTGCATGGTGATCATATCCCATATTGATGTCGAGGTACAAGGGCAGGAAACAGTGGCGTTTTGTAGCACATGTGTTTCGGGACGGTTTTCTCAACTTATCACCAATACCGTGAAATTACAGATCTGTGTCGTGTGTGTTCCCTATGTGCCTATGCTATTAGCGCCAGTTTTGTGTAGCGCCACGTTGTGTGGCACCACATTCTGCCATTATCCTTAATTTGGTGTATTTTTAAGTGCAAGTATCAAAATGATCGATTGTATTGCTCTAGTGTTTTTATTGCCAACGAAAAAGCATTTAAAAAGACAAACCAAAAGGAATTACTCCGAGTCGCAAGCGATACAATGGTTGGCAGAAAATGCATCAAAATTATAGTGGATTGACGGAATTTGAAATAATACAGGAATTTAGGCAATGATGCCCTCTGCTACCTACTCACCTTTTTTACTTGTGATTAACAAATTCCACATATTTCTTGTCAACACTTTAAAAAAAACAACATAATACTACTATACTACTATAGACTTAGCTCTATTTGGAGACCGCCGAAATATTTTATTTGGAACCCAAGAAGGTCTATAATGTTGGTTGCTTGTGAAAATATTGTATCCCTCATCATAACTTCCTTAGAGACGTGTGTTAACGCACTTACACACATTATAGCGCTGGTAAGTCATGTCGTGGCGACATGAACTCGCCGGTTAGGAAACTACGCAGCTACGGGTAGGGACAAACGTCTTCGTAGCGTCTAAGGAGTCGAGCACGCGTGAAACCGTTGATGGCGATCCGTAACCTTCACTCCAACAACTTTTCTCACAACATTAAAAAATAACATAACTCCGACCCTAGGTTCACGTGAAATCCTCACCACCACGTAAGCAGATTTACACATGGAACATTATAATCAGTTTTCGCAACGAGAACATGCCCACTAATGTGGTAATCAAGAAAATTTAATGGGCGCGTTGCCAAAGACGGCAAGGAAGCCACGATAATTGTAACGCAAAAGTTGGACGGAAGAAAAAACACTTCGGTTCAACTCAGCATGGCTCTAAGCAGCGGGAAAACTACCACTTCACAAATAGCAGAAAATGGCAATATCACGATGCAACGAAGGTCACAGAGATTAACTATTTATCATCGACCAGGGAGAATGTCTAGTGACTTTGGCAACGTGAAATGGATAAAGAGGAATTTGCGATACTAATATAGAGGCATCTTTGACCTGTGGCTTAATAGTAATGCTTTCCTTGACATCATGCCTTGGAGTACATTTCGAATTTAATTGTTCTACACTAATTTTCGATTTCATATTTTTGCTGGTTTCGAGATAAATTATTTTTCACTCTGCGAGGCGTCTCTGGAACAATACTGCTGTGTGGTAGAAATCTGTATCGTTGTAAAGCTTTCGTAGAGATACTCGATTCGTCCTCTCTCTCTCTCTCCCTCGTGTTATTAATTTACAGCTGAGTATTGTATTTGTAACTGGTTTTATCTTTCACTACTTAATTCACTGAGCCGCCAAAAGACACGCGATGGTGATATGGACACATACAGATCGCTGTGGAATCAATAGTATCGCGTACGAAAGATACAAAAGGGCAGTGAGTTGGCAGAGCTGTCATTTGTAGTAAGGTGATTCATGTGAGAAAGTTTCCGACGTGATTATGGACGCACGATCAGAATTAACAGACCTTGAACGAGGAATGTTAGCTGGTACAAGGTGCATGCGACATTCCTCTTCGGAAATCAGGGAATTCGGTTTTCCGAGATCCACAGTGTGAGAAGTGTGCCGTGTATACCAAATTTCAAACATTACGTCTCAGCAAGGACAACGGAGTGGCCGACATCCCTTCACTTAACGACCGAGAGCTGCAGCGTTTGTGAATGGTTGTCAGTGCTAATAGTAAAGCGACAGTGCGCGAAGTAACACCAGAAATCAATGTGGGACGTACGACGAACTTATCCATTACGGCAGAGCCGCGAAATTTGGCGTTAATGGTCTGCGGTAGCAGACGACAGACGCGACTGCCTTCGCTAACAGCGCTACGATGGCTGAAGTGCCTGTTCTGGGCTCGTGGTCATAACTGTTGGATCCCAGACGACTGGAAAACTATGGCGAGCTCACATGAGTCCCGATTTCAGTTGGCAAGAGCTGTTCGTAGGGTTTGAGTATGACGGGGAGCCCACGAGGGCATGGACCCAAGTTATCAACAAGACACTGTGTAAGCTTATTGTAGATCCATTAAGGTGTGGGCTGTGTTTACATGGAATGTACAGGACTCTCTGGTCCAGTTGAACCGATCACTGACTGGAAATGGCCACCGCTCGGCTATCTGGAGACCATTTACAGCCATTCATAGACTTTATTTCTATGGATGGCTGGGCGCCGTGTCCCCGGCTCATAACGGATTACGATTAGTTTGAAGAACATTCTGGATAATTTGAGTGGATGATTTGGCCACCCACACCATCCGACATGAATCCTGTAGAAGATTTATAGGGCATAATCACGAGGTTAGTTCATGCAAAAATTTCTGCGTCGCAACACTTCCGCAATTATGGACGGCTGCAGCTGCAGAGGTAACATGACTCAATGTTACTGTACGGGACTTCCAACGGCTTCTTGAGTCCACACCACGCCGAACTACTGCACTATGCCGTGCAAAAGAATGTCCGACACGATATTAGGAGGTATCCCTTGAATTTTGTCACCTCAATGTACAATTCACGTAATGAAAACTTCCTCGTTCATTAATAGTTAAGTACATTGCCATAAATGTGATGTTGTGTCGAATACCTAGTCTGACGCATAGCCGCCTTGCTCCTTATACCGCTGGTCGATAAAATGACAATCCCCACAATCCCTATTAAACGTCTGACTGACTTTGAGAATACCCAAATTCACTTCATACACATCGTCACATATTCAATAAGCAAGTCTCAAAAATTCAAGCAACGGAGACTTCAGCTGCGTGAGAAGTTACTAAGAAGCGCTAGAATGCGAAAATCTGACTCAGAAGTATACTGTCATTGAGAAACCAGTTACCAACCAGGTATCTGCAACTTGTATCAGCATCTGGCAACAAACCGTAATATACCGGTACCAGTTGTAACCTCCCCACCGTAATTTTAAAAGAAAAGACAATACTTAATACAAATGGGAGCCGAGTGTAACCTCCCCACAATGAAATCTACTGACAATGACAATTAAACAAAGATTAGCAATCTGACTCAAATATAAATTCTTCACAAAAATTTAAAGTCCATTCCGTGATAAGAAAATTCAATTAAACCAAAATATCGGTCTTTGGCCCTATGCAAAAAAATCAAAATTAAATTCTTACCTCATTGCATCACCTAGTGAAATTTCTGCTCTTGTTGTTGCGCACCGCTTGGAGGAACTGCATTGCAAATAATAATATTCTCTTTTTTTGTGATTTTAGTGAAATTTTTCTTCAAAAGAAGTGGAATGAAATGGGAAGTGCAACGAAATCTTTAGTTCAATAAAAAATTAAATTTTTGAGAAAATGCTTTTGAAATAAAAATTATTATTGGGGGACTTGTTGGAGAATAATGTAAAAATTTATTATCTAATGATTATATTAATTAATAGTATACCTCATTCACCATCTTGACCAGTGTTGCCGACCGCCTACATCACACAACCGCACTGGACTGCTATCACTGACCGACCGCTCTGCATGATGACTACTACTGTACTGCTCTACATGACGATTACTACTGACAGAGTACTGCTCTCAACTAGACAGAGCTACAGACTCGCAACGACTGACTGACAGACTGAGAACCGCTCGCAACACTCGCGCGGTCAAGCGCATACTCTCTGGTCACAGATGCTACAATGCCTCGCCATCGCTGCTATGTTACATACGTGTTTCATAACCCTCCACTGGGGGGGGCAAAAATTTGGCAGCGATGGTGAGTCATTAGGACTTGCCAAGTGCGGCAAAATTTTTCTTTAATTAACAAAATTCTACAACTTACAGAATATTTAAATGTTGTGCACACGCACTAAGTACAAAATATATCAGACAAAGACAAAATGTGAGTACAAAACATAGTAGCAAATCAGAAAAATGTATATACAAATTATTTGACAGAAAACAAAGTGCAGAGGCACTGAAAAAATTCATTGGCATATTCAGAACAAATAAACAGACTGGCAAAAAATATTATGTTGACAAGTGACATGAGTGCACATGCACTGCAGTTGAGAACATATCAGTAAATGATGAAATGTATATACAATGAGTAACAAATGACATAAGAGCATACGCATTGAAGTATTGAATATACAGAATGAGTACAATCATATTGAAAAATGAGAAAAATGCACAGGCACTGAAGTTCAGTAGAAAACATATTAACACCTAACATAAGTGCACATGCACTGTAGTTCAGAACATATCATTAAAAATAAAAAATGTATATACAATATAAAAGACAAGAGTGTACATATACTGTACTTCAGAACAAATCAAAAAAAATGTCTAGCATTTTCGCAATAAATAAACATAATGGCAAAAAATCATGTCCAAAGTGCACATGCACTGGAGTTCAGCGAATCGAAAAAAGTGTATAGCCATGAACATAAATAATGTTAGCAAAAAAAAGTGATTTTCACTATGTGACAAGAATTAGGATAGGAAAGGGAAGGATTGCATCATGGTTGTAGCACTTTAGATTGCACACAGCTGCTCTGAAAGTCCATATCTTTCCACAGAAGTACAACACCAAGTGACACAACTTGAAGTTCTTTTCCCATCAGAATTTATCAGTGTAGCCAAGACACTGAACTGTCGTAGTAATGTTCCATGTTTTCATTTTGGCAGTACATTACGTACACCAAACAGTGCGACCATAATAACGTCTTCATCGCTCACGGTGGTGGACAGCATGTCGTGTCAACACCACGCTCTTACAAGGCGCACCAACGTAGAATTAGTGCAAAACCAAAGATAGTGCTCCATGATCACTGGGATAAACAGGACAAAATGGACATTGCAGTAATTCAGGGTAGTTAGCTCATGAGGTGAAGGACATCAAGTCACATAATATTGACAATTACAGACTTAATTAGCAGTTTGTGGCATTCATAGCCCAGTTATTGAACATTTCTGTACCAAGTATGTAGTATTACAGAAAAATGTTCATTAATTGTTTTACATAGAATCAGTAGCCTTCTTTTCCTGGTTACAAAGCATTATGAAATAATCGCAATCTTTTCAGTTACAGAGTATAATTAAGAATCATTAACCTTCTCCTAATTACAGTTAATTAATCATTTGTCATTCCAATAATAATCATTAGCCTTTTCCTGATTACAGTTAATCATTTGTCGTTAATTAATCATTTGTCTAATTACATTTAATTAATCATTTGTCGTTAATTAATCATTTTACATTCCAATAGTAAGAATCATTAGTCTTCTCCTAATTACAAAGCATTATTAAACAGTCACATTCTTTTCTGGTTACAAAGTATGAACATTGAAAACAAGAGCTAATTAATGGCATAATTAATAACAATTCATCGAGTGACATTAATTATTGGCACTCAGTGGCCAGCAAGTATTGAATAGAAAAAAACATAGTTCATCATTCAGTATTACTCAAATCATTACAAAGTCATTATTAAAATCAGTTAATTACAGTCAAAGCATTAATAATCACAGGCATTATAAGTAGTCTCATTACAATAAACAGTGGCAGTTATTAGCCAGTGACAAAGCATTATTTTATATATATACTTTTTTTTGTCTCATTAAGAAGTCATTACTCAAGTGACATACTATTCAGAGCTAATCAGTATTATTCAGAATTATCATAAACTAGTGACATCATGTGGGACTGGTAATACTTTTTTTTTGTTAGCAATGCATTGCGTTGAGATCGATCATTAATTGCTGAGGCATAACACTACTTGCTTTTGACTTATTGCTGCAGACGACAATAGGCAACGTCATTCGTCATGAGTCAGCTGTAGCAAGATTATGGAACAAGGCATTATGTGTGATCACATTTATAAGTGATAAACACAAATGGGTAAAAAATAAAAATGCAAGTACTAGAACAGGTATAATAACTAACAGGTTTAGTAAGTATCATGAAAAGCTTCTCCTGGAAAAAATACAAAAACGGATTATTGACCTGAAAGAAGAAACGCACACTATGCTGAAAAGTAGTGAACTTCGAATTAACAGGTAGTGAAATGTGTATAAATTGTGTTCCATAGCTGTCCTTTCCAAAACTTTCTGTCATCCTACTATGCAATGTAACACCTGCTGTCAAAGCAAACTGCAACAAAATACTTAAATAACTACATAGCATAAATACATAACTTCAACATTATCCTCATCTGTAAAGAAAACTTCATTATCAATACCATCATAACTTCACTATTATCATCACCTGTAAAGAAAAACTTCATTATTCATAACAGCATATTCTTCATCATTATTCGTCAGCATTCATTATCATCTGCAAAAAATCACTTTATTACCCATTATACAACTATTCCTTATCTCTAGCATATTTCATCACTAAAACTAAGATGTGTAGTTCAGTCTGACAGCCTGCATCAATCACCTTGTATTCTGAAAGAAAAAATTAGTTAAGACTGCTATTCTGTGATGAGTATTGTATATTCTTGTTAATGCTTGTTAATCCTGATCCATTTACTCTTCCTCATAAAGTTATTGCATCTTCTTTCGTTTATTCCGTAGGTGAAATTCCCATTTCTGTTGAATTTATTTCTTACATGCATCATTTCTTCCTGAAATTGATGACAGAGATTAATGTCTTGCATTTAAATCATATATCCACTAAATAATGACTGGTTTATGGTGACACAATTAAGCATACAGCATAACATGACAGAAAACGTAATATGTCAAAGACATTGACAGTGTTCAAAGCTAAAAAATGTACAGAGAATATCACAATGCAGCAGCAAAAAATGTAAAACAGTCACGACGTTGAGATATCATAGGGCAAAAAAAATGTCAAAGTCGACTGGTGTGTGTTATATCTTAACTATTTCACAATACATACAAACAAAACTGGAGTACAATCATATACACAAAAAAGTGGAAAATGTGCACGGTCTGATGTGTAACGACAAGAAAAGCGACCTGCTAACCTTACCTTGCCGGGCACTTGCCAAGAAAAAAATACGATAATCATCAGTAATTAGTCAGGTGAAATAATTGCATTAGTAAATGGCATCATAGTGTGTTGAATCATAAAGTGTCTTCATTCAATAAACGGTTTAATGTTTGAGATATGGTGGTTGCCTTTCGATTTTCTGGTTCTCAAAGTTTCGACGTGTACAACATTGGGGTGAGGGATGTTGCGAATCCGATATGGACCTGCGTATAGAAGTTCAAATTTACTGCACTTACCTTTTAATTTACTGGATAAATAGTGTGTACGTATTAATATCTTCTGTCCAACGTGAAAGTCGCGGCGTGTACAAACCTGTTTTTGCTGTCTTCTCCGGCGCTCTGCGGCACGTTTGATGTTGTTCAGCGCAATGGACTTTTGGGGAATGTTACTAATTCTTTAATTTTGTTTGGTGGTTCAACGTTTTTCAGTATAACAGACGGAGATAGCATAGTGGATTCATTTGGAATGGAATTAATTACATCTTGGAATGAGAGTATGTGTGTATCCCAATCAATATGTCTTTTGTGGCAGTATATTCTGCACAGCTTACCAATTTCTTTCATTAATCTTTCACAAGGGTTCGAAGAAGCGTGGTACTTGGATATATAGATCGGAGAAATGTTTCTGGCTCGTAACTTGTGTGTCCATACGGTACTACGAAATTGGGATCCATTGTCAGAAATTAGTCTCATCACATGCCCTACATGAAATAGAAAATGTTTCACAAATGCTTTCGAAACGGTTTTGGCAGTAGCTTTGCGTAACGGAGTGAAAGTAACAAATTTTGAAGTGAGCTCAACAGCGACAAAGATGTAGCAAAAACCTCTGTTAGTTCTGGGAATCGGACCAAAAATATCTACTGCGGCCATGTGTCTTAACTTAACAGGTATAATGGGATATAATGGAGGAATATGTGAAGTGGTGTCTGATTTAGCTTTCTGGCAAATTTTACAAGACGCTAAAACTCGTCGTATACGTTTCTCCATGTTGGTAAAATAACAGTTCTGTCTCAGTATAAGAAAACATTTTCGTGCTCCGTAATGTGCGTAACTTAAATGAGTGTACCAAATTAGTTTGTTAACCAGTTCGTCAGGAATGCATAATAACCAATTGTTGCTGTCAGGATGAGAGCGGCGAAACAGAATGTCATTGCGTACAGTGTAATGGTTTCTAATCGTAACATTATTCTTATCTAGCCAAAGCTGTTTAATTTCTTTCCACACATTGTCTTTATTTTGTTCTTGCGCTATGTCCTGTAATGACGACGAAATAAAGTTTTCAAATGCAACTTGCTGAATGTACATGACACTGAAATTTGTTTTGCAGAAGTTGGTTGCTACGTCTTGCTGATTGTTGCTGAGAGAACGCGATAGTGCGTCTGCTATAACATTTTGCGTGCCGGGAATGTGAACTATTGTAAAATTAAATTCTTGTAAATATAGTTTCCATCTACTTAATCTATCGTGAGTGAATTTGGCCGAAAGTAAAAATTGTATCGCTCTGTGGTCTGTGTAAACAGTGGTATGTCTGCCATAAAGAAAGTGCCTAAATCTCATAAAAGCTCATACAACACATAATGTTTCAAGTTCTGTAACAGAATAATTTCGCTCAGCAGGTGACAAAATGCGGCTTGCAAATGCGATGTTTTTAATTACTGTAGAACCATCTTCTTCAATTTCCTGGAAAATATGTACGCCTAAAGCGGTGTTAGAACTGTCGGTGGCAATGAAAAATTTCTGGTAAGATCTGGGTGCGATAAAAGTGGAGCATTCAACAAAGCATGTTTCAAATAACATTCTCGTGAACAAAATTCTGCGTGTCAAAAGTAATGTTTGCGTTACTGTAATATGCAATCTGTGCTGTATCTGGTTAAAATCTATCGTACGTTCCGTTATTTATTTTACGGGAGGATGCTGTGGCATATCCACTATATGAACTGTTCTGTTATTTCTTACTGACGTGTTACGCTATAGATGACACCTATTGTCTGTTTCATTCATGATTATTTGTTGTTGCTGATGTTGTTGCTGCTCATAAGATCGACTGTTATTCAATGTACGCTGAAAATTGTGCTCGTTATTTTTACGTCTGTCATGATAGTAATTTCTATACGGCGCATTGCGATACGAGTTGAAATAGTGTGTTGTCTGTACGTAGTTATTTCTTTGCTGCCATGCGTTACTATTTGTTGGAGCTGGGACTATACATGCACGCGGCGAAACATTAAAGTTTGGTTGACCTTGTAGACTGCATTGTTGGTTAGGTATGCTAAGCGGTTGACTTTCATGCTGTTGCGGTGAAAAACGTCTATTGTTACAAAAATGTGGTTCCTGTTACTAACAATTTTACACATACTGATGATTACGATTTTATCTGTTATTTAAGTTCTCGTGATTCTGAGTGCCTAATGAAAATGGTCACATTCGGTAAAAGATTTGTCATATCCGGTTTTCATTACATATTTTTCTTAATTCTAGGTAGAGCAATAGTTAAAGAGCTATTTTGATAGATATAAAGGATAGTAGAAGAGAAGGCAGCAGTGCAGAAAACTAAAGATGAAACAGCACTACTACAGCTCGGGGCCCTATGCTCGCTACGGCACATATTCATTAAAGCGTAATGAATCCCCTGAGGTCAATCACGCACTGCAACTAAATTTTAGCTTTTGCGTTGCACGCAATAGCGGTGAAATTTCAAAGGCAAATTGTTGTATCCGTGCTAATTCAAGTTTCCTCATTACAGGCAATGCTGATGAAAATACAATAACAAATTGTCGCCTCTGGTTCAAAGCTAGTCTCTGCATTACCCGTAATACCGGTGAAAGCACAAAAATAAATTGTCGTATACAGCTCAAAGCGTGTACCTGTGTTCTGTCATTATTAAATTCTTTACATTTTCTTACAAATGCAAACTGCTTATTATCAACGCTCTCGTCACTGAATTTGAGAACACGTTCAGGTTTGTGTGAGAATTTGTTTGTCTGTGTCATTTCGTACTTCAAGTTACGTAGCTTTTCAGATTTTAAGTCGCGTGGCTTTTCGGATTTTAAGTCGCGTAGTTGCTGTAAATTGCTCACATTATACACGCTGCGTGAGTCAGACAAATGTTCAAAAAGTGGCGTCTGTTGTGGCATGTTATTAACTGAAATGTTTTTCATTTCTGTTACTTCTTGTTGTAAATTTGACAACTTCCTACGTAACGTATTGTTAGATGAATCGATCTCATTAATTGTCTGCTGTAAATTTTGAAATTCAGGTGTTTGGTTAAATGAAACCGGTGCAGTATCGTCTGATTTATTGTCATTAGTATTTTCGATAACATCAATACGACTGGCCAATTCATCACATTTTTCAGTCAGTATTTTAACCTGATCATCGGTTTTAGAATCAGACGCATTAATCTGTTTTTGCAACTTGCGCGTAGTTTCGCTCAGTTTTTTAACATCAGCTTTGATGACATCGCAATCCTGTGTTAGATCTAATTGTTCGAATCTGTCTGTCACTGTTTGAATATTTACTGTGTGTGTATCTGTTTTTAATTTAAGATCAGAAATTTCATCCCGTAATTCCGCGTTCAACTGTTCTATGGTATTAATTTTGTCGGACACTGTAGTAATATTATTGTCTACATACGTTTTTGCCTTCGCAAACATTTTACGTTTGTCTTCTTGTCTTTGAGCAGTGATTGTTTCCATGACTTGACGTTTGACTTTATTTTGATCCTGAATAAATTTGCGGAAACGCGTATCACTGTTCTGTACGTGCTGATTAAAGCGCTCGTTAATCTGAATGTTCTGCTGTTCGAATTTCGCGTCGATCTTTTCATCCATTGTGCGCGAAAGTTCTGCTGTCATGGCTTTAAACTCGTCCCGTAGTTGTGTAGCTTTTTCAGAGAACTGTTTAGCGACTCCGCTAATTTCGTCTCTGAGTGTTTCTGTTGCGGCTGTTTGCATTTCCCTTAATTCTTGCGCAACAGATTTAATTTCTTCGCTATTTTTTCGTGAACAAGCCTCAATTTCCACTCGCAACTGTTCCTTAGTGTCATGACACTGCGCGGCAACGGCTCTTATTTGTTCACTAAGCTGTCTGGAATTGTCGTCTAATTTTTCATTTAACTGTTGATTGAGTTTTTCATTATCTTGTTTGACCTGTTCACTAAGTTGTTTGAGATTTTCGTCATTATTGTCGAGTTTCTCATTTAAGTGTTTGTTATCTTCCCTAAGTTGTTTGACCTGTTCATTAAGTTGTTGTTTGAGATTTTCGTTATCTTGTTTGCTATCCACACTCTGTTTTTTGACCTGTTCGCTAAGTTGTTTGAGATTTTCGTCATTTTTATCAAATTTTTCATTAAACTGTTTGAAATTTTGCCGCAAAAATGCCATAATTGGATCCGATTCAAAATTAGCATTTCTATTCTCTGTGCTGTTCAATAGTGGATCTGGAACTTTCTCGCTTACTGTAACCATTTGGTTATTCTGAGATTTAGAAAAAAGTTTGTCAGTCGAATGTACACTGTCAGACATTATTTCGGAATTAAATAAATCCGTCCTACTTTCAGTACATTGTTCATTTTCACTAGACAAATTTGTCTGTACGTTACTTGAATTTTCCAAATCGCGTGTATTAAGCTGGGCAGCGCTCATTACAATAGAGCGTCCCGCGTCATCGATTGTCGTCAAATCAACAGAGGACATAACCGAGTTCGTTTGTTCATCATTAAGACAAAAGTCATCATTAGTGGTTGGAATACACTGATTGTTAGTGAACGCAGGATTGTCATCATTTCACTGCGTGTCACAATTACTGTCGGTCACGCTGTTTAAGTCGGTAATTTCATTCAAAATACCTCGCGATACACTATTCACAGTCTTTCGCGGCATTTTTACAATAGTCACAATTTTTCACAAAACAATAAGCACAAATGCTAAAACAACACAGAAATACAACAGAGCAACGAATTGCCGTTGACCTGTAGAAAGAAAGTTACAAGTTAATAAAAGCGTTGCGCCAAATCCTAATTATATCTAAACAAATAAGAGCAGATATCTGACTGTTGTTCAAAAGACTCTCAACGAAATACGATCCTGGACTGGGTGTCGCCAAGTGTAACCTCCCCACCGTAATTTTAAAAGGAAATGAAATATGACAATATTTAATTATGAATGCTAATGGACACTGCTCTAAGCGTAACCTGCCCACAATGAAATCTACTGACAATGACAATTAAACAAAGATTAGCAATCTGACTCAAATATAAATTCTTCACAAAAATTTAAAGTCCATTCCGTGATAAGAAAATTCAATTAAACCGAAATATCGGTCTTTGGCCCTATGCAAAAAAATCAAAATTAAATTCTTACCTCATTGCATCACCTAGTCAAATTTCTGCTCTTGTTGTTGCGCACCGCTTGGAGGAACTGCATTGCAAATAATAATATTCTCTTTTTTTGTGATTTTAGTGAAATTTTTCTTCAAAAGAAGTGGAATGAAATGGGAAGTGCAACGAAATCTTTAGTTCAATAAAAAATTAAATTTTTGAGAAAATGCTTTTGAAATAAAAATTATTATTGGGGGACTTGTTGGAGAATAATTACAATAAATAAATTTTTACATTATCTAATGATTATATTAATTAATAGTATACCTCATTCACCATCTTGACCAGTGTTGCCGACCGCCTACATCACACAACCGCACTGGACTGCTATCACTGACCGACCGCTCTGCATGACGACTACTACTGTACTGCTCTACATGACGATTACTACTGACAGAGTACTGCTCTCAACTAGACAGAGCTACAGACTCGCAACGACTGACTGACAGACTGAGAACCGCTCGCAACACTCGCGCGGTCAAGCGCATACTCTCTGGTCACAGATGCTACAATGCCTCGCCATCGCTGCTATGTTACATACGTGTTTCACAGTTTCCTATACACATAATGAAACAGAAGTGTCTACGTTGTTCGGATTGTCATTAAATATCTCGCGCTACTAGATGAATAAAGAGTGACACCAAGTTGATGGATCATACCTCTTAGCACTGATGCTTCCGGTGCCCCCAAAGCTGGAGCTAAGGCTTCTTGCGAAGCTCACAGGCCCGAAATGAGCTTTTAGCAGCGGCTGTTGTGCTGTAAAGAAAACTCTATCACTTCAAAAACGAAAATTGATAGTTTCTTCTGGGTTTCAATAAGCGCGCGATTTCGTAACGACACTATTATAGCTTCGGCAGAAATCGCAGTGATGCTAGGCAACGACACAGGTCCCTCCCAACGACCATCCATTGTTAGGAACGTTCCCAGGGATAGTTACTAAGCAAAACCGCCGCGAATTACACAGAGCACTCCGCAGTCTTTTGGCTTTAGCATTATGCAGACATTTTGTATTTGTTATGGTTTATAAAAATAAAACATATAAGTACGCAGATATAATTATGCATGCATATTGTGACGTTGGCTCTTACGTTACGTCCTATTGACAGATCTGGCATCATTAAGGGGAGCGAGTTTTTGCATTAAAATTAGTTACAAGTGAGTAAACAAATTACCTAACTAACGTGCTACTGGAAATATCTAAATGACAACAACATTTATGTTCACACAGAAGGTAGAGGTAAAAGTCAGTAGAAGTTCTTGCGTCTGTAAAAGGTCGATGCACGAAGCGTCGACTACCAGCCTCATGCGTTAGCAAAAGGTATTGCCGAGAACTCGAGCAAATTCTGGTCATACGTAAAATCGCTAAGCCGTTCAAGGCTTGTATCCTGTCAGTCGTTGATCTGTCTGGTGTGGCAGTAGAAGATAGTAAAAGGGAGAGTAGTGCAAACATCCTGTAGATAGCCCAGCCCATAGACTCTCGTATGGAGGTCATAGTAATAAGCACTTCTGTCGTAGAGAAACAGTTGCAAGAGATGTAAGCAAATAGGACTCAAGATCCGGACGAATGCCAATTCAGTTGAACAAAGAGTACTTAACAGCACAGACGCCATACTATCGCGAATCACATTTATCACGAATTTTTCACACGGTGACAGTCCAAAGCGATGGAAAAATCGCGGTTGGCATCTAAATATACGAAGGGTAAAAGACCGAACCCGCCGTATTAGAGACCAATATCCTTAATATCGACCGAGCGAGGTGGCGCACACGGGACTTGCATTCGTGAGGACGACGGTTCAAACCCGTGTCCGGCCATCCTCATTTAGGTTTTCTGTGATTTCCCTAAATTGCTTCAGGCAGGTGCCGGGATGTTTCCATTGAAAGGGCACGGCCGATATCCTTCTCTATCCTTCCCTAAACCGATGACACCGATAACCTCGCTGTCTGGTCTCTGCCAGGAAATCAACCCCCCTTAATATCGATTATCTGCAGAATTTGAGAACATATTTTTTATTCGAATAAAACATATTTCCTTGAAATGAAAAAGCTCCTGTCCAAGAATCAGTATGACTTTAGAAAGCATCGTTCGTGCGGAACTTAGCTTACCCTTTTCTGACATGATATCCTGCGAACCGTGGATCAACAGCAACTGGCAGATTCCATATTCCTAGACTTCCGATAAGTGTTTTGCACAGTGCCCCACTGCGGTCTGTTAAAGAAGATACGAGCATACGGGTTAGGTACCCAGGTACGTGAGACGCTCGAAGACTTCGTAAGACGCAGAAACTATACGTTCTCCTCTAGACAAATGTTCAGCGGAGCCAAGGACATCGTCGGGAGTGCCCCAGGAAAGTGCGATAGAACCGCCTTTACTTATGCACACAAAATGCTCTCACGGAAAGGGCGACCAGCAATCTGCGGCTGTTTTCTGATGATGCTGTGGCATACTGAGTGATGCCGTCGCTAAGAGACAGTTGGAAGATACGGGCTAACATTGTCAAAATGTTTTGTTTGTGTGATGGAAAAATGTGGGCAACGGCCTTGCCGCAGTGGACGCACCAGTTCGCGTGAGATCACCGAAGTTAAGCGCTGTTGGACGTGGCCGGCACTTGGATGGGTGACCATCCATCCGCCATGCACTGTTGCTGTTTTTAGGGGTGCACTCAGCCTTGTGATGCCAATTGAGGAGCTACTCGACCGAATAGTAGTGGCCTCGGTCAAGAATACCATCATAACGACCGGGAGAGCGGTGTGCTGACCCCACGCCCCTCCAACCCGCATCCTCCTCTGAGGATGTCACGGCGGTCGGATGGTCCCAGTAGGCTACTCGTGGCCTGAAGACGGGGTGATGGAAAATGTAGAAAATGTAGGTTAAAGTGTGTGAACAAGAAAAATAATTCCGCACTGAACGAATACAGCATTAGTAGTGTGCTGAATTACGTTCATTCATCATCCAGGCGTAACGTTGTAAAGCAGCATGAAATGGACCGTGCATGTAAGGATTGTAGTAGGGACAGCAAATGATTGACTGAAGACAAGTTTGGTGGTGGAGCAGGCCAGGGCAACATCTCGACACACTGTAGAGCATGTCGGGTTACAATAGCAGCATATGGGCGAGCGTTATCCTGTTGGAAAACACTGCCAGGAATTCTGTTCATAAATGGCATCTCAACAGTGCGAATCATCAGATTGACGTACAAATTTATACTCAGGGTGCGTGGTACCACCTCACGAGAGCTCCTGCTGCCATGGGAAGCCACACAACAGGCAATAACTCTAGGCGCAGATTCAGGATGTCTACCACGCTGCAGATTGGTTGCAGGCCGTCAACTGGCTTTCTTCTAACCAACACACAGCCGTCTTTGGCACCGATCAAGAGCCAACTTTCATTAGAATACACAACAGAACTCTTCCCTGCTCTCCAATGAGCTTTTACTTGACAGCAGTGAAGTCTCAAATTGGGGTGGTCTGCGGTCAGTGGAATGCACGCTACAGGGCGTCTCGGTCGGAACTGTCCTTGAAATAACCGATTTGTAACAGATCATTGTGTCACTGTGGTGCCAGCTGCTTCCCAAATTACTGCTGCAATTGTAGTATGGTGCGTCGGAGCCAAACGCCAAACATGATGGTACTCGTTCTCGGTAGTGCTACTTGGCCATCCGGTACACCGTTGTCGTTGCGACCGTACATTCTTGTGACTATGCATCCGCAATTATATAAAATGGCTGAATTCCTGCCAAGTCTTCCTGCAACACCGCAAAGGAACATCCAGCTTCTCATAGTTCTGCTACACGAAATCTTTGAAACTCTGTGGGCTGTTGATAAAGTCGTCTTTGTCTGCTTAAGGGCATTTTTGACTAACATCAACTCACCACGTCCAGTCTCAAAGATAAGTGAAGCTCACGACCTTTGTAGCGTATATTTAGAGCAAACCTGATTTTCATCGTCATAGTGGCACTACTAGCGACACTCGTGTGCGAGTGGCTCGAGATTGGAGCAAACATAATCTTTCAGATATTGAAACATGCCTACAAACTTTCGTTTCTGTTGCACAGCTCCTTCTTGATGCTGTGATTCTTTTCTCCCAGTGTGTGTAGATGTAGATGTACAAGTAGTTTACCGAATCAGAGGGGAGCGACGATGGAAGTGAGCTTATTCACAGCTACGTTTTATTTTGTTTCACGAAAGCTGTTCCAGAAATAAAAGCTGTTACTGAATACTGGTACACCTTAGAGTAATGACTACAGAGGAAGATGACAGTTAGATGCATTCGACAACGAACGCTGGACAGAAACAAAGCTCACATCGCGTTGACAATGAGCAACTGTTATATGACCCCTCATTTTCTGAGGTCACCTGTCAATGATATACGATTTATCAATTTAATACAAGGAAAACATAAGTCATGTATAGAAACTCCTGTGTTTAACGTGGAAAGGACAGGTGATTGTAAACTTGTTTAAGGGCTGTGACTGGCATTCGCCTGAAGTGGTAACCACGGAAATCTTCAACAGCATGACCGTCCATACTGTCGCCAGTATCTTGACAATGCACTGCCTTATTCGGTTATACCTAAAATGCAATGGTCTTATATTTGTACAAACTTGGAACAAGTTAGCTTAATGATGCAAAAAATAGTAACATACCATTTGGTCTTTTCATACTTTCAGCTGCCGGCAATCACGCGCAGTTCAGAAGAGTTCATCACCATGACCCCGCTGATGTTGGTGGACCACTGCTACATCTTCAAGTCTTCCGTTCTTCTCTGTCAGCCTTCTGCCAGGGCGAGTGAGATATCGAGCTGAGGAAGACGGTGAGACTTTAGTATTTCGCTCTTTGGGTGTATGACATTTTTGCAACAAAACTGTTACTTTACTGACGAATGTTATAAAGTAATACGGCCATTTTACTCTAATTTTCTTAATTAATCTTTAATATTATTGCATGCTTTATTTAAGACGTAGGAATTGTTGTTTTCTGAATTAATGTAATCGTGCTACCTCTTTCAACTTTTTTCTGAAGTGCACGAAAGACTGGCAGATGAACTCACTTGTCTCCGCAAGGATACTAATGACTTTGTAAATACTTCCTTTCAGTGAAGCGCATTAGTAGTTTCAGTTAATATCGTAATGGCCTGTGTCTACTGTTTGAGGACTGTGTCCACATCTTCTGCGCTTAATCCTCAGAAGAACTGAGTGTAAATGGGTTTGGTATGCAACCACAAGCCACTGGCTGCTACACAGTCACGAAAGGATCCAGTTCACTTTGCTATATTCTTTTTTATTTATTCCATGTTAATTGTTAATTGTTAAATATTTAGTGTCTGTTACAAAGTCTCTAGGTTTTCCATATCCATTTAGTGTGTCAGAGCTGTATTGTCATTCTAAACTGAATTTCAGGAGAGAGAGAGGAGTGCAACAGGACAGTGCACACTCTCCATCAAGTTTTGTTGCATTTTTGGATGTGAATATAAAGGAAACCAATTAGTTATGATGATGATAAAGCCATTTGTGAAGAAGCAGAAATAGAATTACAGGGAAGATTAGATGGATGGCGCTCCAAGTTTAAAATGTACCAGCTGTCAATAAGCAAAAGCTAAACTGTAGAAATGGTTATTAAGAGAATACCTGCCCTGGGCAGAGATATGCTAGACGGAGAGAAATGGAATGTGCGGAACCTTCCTAATTTGTGGGAAGTACAATATCAAGGAATGGGACTGCCAACTGGAACTACAGTACACAGTAATAGGGCACAGCCAGGAGTTCGTTTGAGAGCCCAACAGACCTTGTTTAAAACGTATCTCCAGTCGAATATGACATACAGCTTGGAGTGCTGTGTACGAGCATGACAGATGGTGTTTCTGTGATCAGACGTGTGGATGACTAGACGAAATAAAATTATGAATGAAGACATGAGAGAAGTCAGTGACACGGCTCAAGTGATTTGGACATATGAAGAGGGTGAAGGATAACCGCCTGCAAGACCAATATTTGGACAGAAATGTGCAGGAAAAATACCGGTAGAACGATCCAGAAAAAGACTGCTGGATCAGATTAATACGGCTCTGAATACTAGAACAACAATCCGGGAATGAACATCAAGACAAGAAGTATATTAAAATACCGCAAAATAGAGGAAAGTTGGCCACAAAAGCCCTACCAGTCTCGCTACAAGGCTACGATGTTGACTTCATTGAATTTAATGCTTTTTGATCTCTTTACGTTCACTGTCAGGGTATTACATGCTGCCCAACTGCAAACATCCTTGATGCATTAACCAGAATGTTCGATACCATCAGTCGATCTGACCAATGTCGTCATAACAAGCCCGCAAACGCAGCACAAACCAAATTTCAAAACGACGAGCAGCGAGACTGCTCGTTCAGATGACGCGGAAATACACTGCCTGATAAAAGAGTAGTACACCTGGAAGTATGAGTTCGACTTTGATCCGATAACGGTGTATGCCACATGGGGACAGTACGTGTAGTAATAACGGTTTCGACATCGTCCACCAAGAGATAGCGTAGTGGCGTAGCTATCAGTGCGCCGTCTGTGTCTACCCTTTGGCAGGGAGTGCTCACATCTAGATGGATCAGTGTGGTGCAAACGTGCAAAGCAAGCAGGCAATCATACCACGGAGACCCGCTTCTCCTTCCGGTAGTCAAGTGAGCGAGTCCAAAAGGAGTCGAATTGTGGCCTTACGGTCTGGGGTGCGATAAGCTAAGACTCTCATTCACCTTTGCTGTTTCTGGAGAGGATCCTAACCCACTCTCGGTTCCTGCAGAATGTTGTTAGACCCGTTCTTTTGCCACTCTTGCAACAGGTTGGCGATGTTTTGTACCAATTGCACGATGCTTGCCCACACACTATCCGTGAAACTCAGTAGGCTCTGCAAGGCGTGCAGCAACTTCCCTGGCCAGCAAGATCTCCAGGCTGATCTCCAGACGAGCACGTGTGGGATGTGAGAAGTGACTCGTGTGACTCGTCAACCAACAACTATTACTGAACTAAGTGAACAGGTCGAGCAGGCATGACGTACCTTATCCCAGCATAGTATTTGCCATCTGCATGATCGACTGGATGCCAGAATCAGCGCATGCATCGCAACCCTTGGAGGCTTCACCACGAACTAGTATGGGTATTTCAGCGTGGGTCAATAACTGGTACTTGAAAACCGCTTGTACTACTGATCTGTAAATATGACCGTTTCATGTACTCCATATGCACTGTCGCAACAATAAATCATGAATGAACTAGAAAACTCTTAAAGAGTGTACAAATTTTTTTCCGGTATTATGTTGTTGTTGTTGTGGTCTTCAGTCCTGAGACTGGTTTGATGCAGCTCTCCATGCTACTCTATCCTGTGCAAGCTTTTTCATCTCCCAGTACCTACAGCAACCTACATCCTTCTGAATCTGCTTAGTGTATTCATATCTTCGTCTCCCTCTACGATTTTTACCCTCCACGCTGCCCTCCAATACTAAATTGGTTATCCCTTGATGCCTCAGAACATGTCCTACCAGCCGATCCCTTCTTCTGGTCAAGTTGTGCCACAAACTTCTCTTCTCCCCAATCCTATTCAATACTTCCTCATTAGTTATGTGATCTACCCATCTAATCTTCAGCATTCTTCTGTAGCACCACATTTCGTATTGTATAAACTTCAAATACGGAATCATAAAAATTCGTAATAAAAAATATAGAAGCTAATTGCACTAGACAACGGAATATTATGATACTGAGTGGGAAGAAAAGATAATAAGCACAAAATTACGAAAATAATAAAATACACAAAACGAAACAGCTAGAGAAACACGATGCAATGGTCGATTTTCAGGACGATAATAAATTGTAGCAAACCGATTGTAACATAACATTTTCACTATTTTCCCAGTAAAGCAACTTCTTCAAAAATATGGTAGTCTACTTCTGAAACACCACCTCCCGCCACAACAAATGAATTTTAAATGTAACAATAGGATCCATTCAGCAAAATCTACAACGCGAGGAACAAATAAAGCAAAGGACGAAAATAAAGGTACAAAAGAAGGAGATGATATAAACGATTGATAGGGTAATATCACTGTAGCACAAATACAGAGCCTCTAACTCTCAAAGCGAGTTGTACGCCTGGAAAGAGTTTTATATTCGAAAATGTATGACCGATTAGTAGCCACGGACGTACGTTACTAGACTGACAATACTGTGTCCAGTGTCAATGATGTCACTTTGCACTCGCCACCATATTATGATTCTAAGGAACGTGTAAACAACTATATCGTTCTGACAAGACAGTCGTAAGAAATAGGTATGAACTGATATAACTACGTTTCCTTTAGAATTTAGACATAATGGTCAATACAAGCGTCGCGTTGGGCTGCATTTTTTCGTACAACAGATGGAAGAGACAAGGAAAGGAAAATGTCTCAATGGCTGGTTACGTGTATTTTCTTTTGTACTGTATGTAAGACTAAGTAATTACATTACAGTTTCTCTTACCCGAAGTGCCACCAGTGCTTGTAGAGTTTATATACATTTTGCGGCTTTCAGCAAAACTAGTTTTAACATACATAGTTTAATGATGTGGTTTTAAGCAAAGCCATTGTTACTGTGTGAGTGGTTGGCACAATCGCTCATTAACATCGCTGGACCAGAGATGTAGATTGGTTCATGTGACTGGAGGCAGTCCGTGTATGTGGAGTGAAAAGAAAAGTTAGTTACTTCTGTACAGTCGCATGGTACGATTGACGCTCTCGACTTCGGTGGCTGGATAATCGTTTACATGAGTCGCCTATGTTTCGGAAGTTACTGTATTGCATGGTACGGAGTGGGACGTCTTCCGGGTGGAAGCAGTATGACACGCACATGGAACGTCGTGAGTCATAAGCGTATTTGTCCTTGAGCGGAGCGTTAGGAGCCTCCGTCGAGCATGGTTCATGTGTCCTCCATCGTGTACCATACCGACGCATCTTATAGTGATGTGGACTCAACTCAGTCTTTTCATAATGAAGTGGACCCAACGTGACTCAGTATTTTCATAGTACATTCTGTACATTAAGCATTGATGGCAGATTGTATATGCAGGGCAGTGCAAGTTATGGAAGCTTCCGATATGGATGCCGCCTTGTCAGACTAGAAAAACTACCAACTATAAGTGATTTTTTTCGGGAATGTCTACCTGGATTTGCTCTCGTCGTAACGAACGACTATTGGTTTTTGATGTCTAGTTTGAGAGTAGTGGCTGTGAATTTGTGTTGCGTATTTGTGTAATCCAATCAATTGAGTAATTCCTATGGTACTTATGTTCCAGAGAAATTTGCTGCAATTTATTAAGAAAACAATCTTGTTCATGTGTACAAGGGGCACAAGGGTTGGTGTGGATAACCGAAAGTAATTGATGACGACGTGCATCGCTTACTAACCAAATTTATAGGAATTTCTGTAAGAGGTATTGCTTCTACGGAATTTTATCAGTTGTTTATGTATTCTAATGTAACTATTCTCCTCTTGATTTTTTCTGGTGGCTTCATGTATTAATTACGAGGTGACATTAAAGACACTGATCAGCATCCAAAATATCTTAATCGTATTACTTTCACATGATTGACTTATATTGATCTTTTCTACGAAATTAAAATTCCTGTAAGATGATCATTGTGACTATCTGATGCAAAAAATTCCAGTAGACTTCCTTGTCTTTTTAACTAATTATGACGAATTTGTAGTAATGCATTGCTATTCCACAAAGGTTACTGCATTTCAAAGAATGAATGTTTTACTGTTTTCTTTTTTTAAAACGAATTGTTGTAACCTGGTTCTCTGTCTGTTCTTTTCCCTAATCAGCCACTGACAACAAGGTCTCGTCTCAGTACCGCCACAAAATTGATAGCAGAGAGCGTAGTCGAAAAGCAACGTAAGAAGGGTTGATGACCGGATTTCTAACGTAGGCCGGGCGGTGTAGTGGGTCTAGTCGAGCAGTGTCAGCCAAAGGAGCGTGCAATGTCACATAAACCACTTACCAAGCTACCGAACGCACTGCAAGGATGTTTGACCGTGTGCGGGGATTTATCGTTGGAGTCGATTGAGGAAGTTATTAGGTTTTTGTATTACGTTGTAGAATTCCAACAGAAAGCTAGACGATAAGGTGTCCTTATTGTAACGAAGTGGGACACATAAATAGGGATTATGAGACAAGGAAAGGTGTGACAGTTGCTGCAAGAAAGAGGGGATGAGCGCAAAGTCATCAGCGAAGAAGACATTTGAGTTACGAAACATACAATTTGTGTGTTGCATTATTAACTATGAACCTTCATGCGCTTTGATATATTCAGGGAGTGCCATTTCGGCGATACATGGTTATGTTAAAATAAGAGACTCTGAAAATGAGGGCAATGGATAGAAAGTAACGGACAATAACTGGTGTTAATTAGTCTAACATTCAAGATAACTAGTGTTGGTGAAGGTATGGGTAAAAGATTTTCCTTGGAAGGTGAGAATGCGGCATGTTGACAAGTTGGGAACCACTTGCATTTTGAGGACAGACGTTAGTGGTAGGATTGGTTTGGCAACCAATTGAGACGCCAGAAAGATTTCTTTCAAGTTCTGACCACAAGGAAGTTTTCCCTTTTGCAATCATAAGGACCGGTGTGTCACTGTAATAGAAAATAGTGGAGGCGTTGTAGGAGGGAAAGGGAAATAACAAGAGAGTTTAGGTGTACAGCAGGGGAACATGGGTCCCGAGATGCAGAAGGAAATGAAAAGCTTCTATTCGGAATTCTCGGGCGTGCAGACACAGACATTAGGGCTTGCTTCATTGGTGCAATATAATATTGAATTATCTGTTTGGAAGATCACCATATTTCTTGGCCTTTCCTGGAATAAGGCCTTAAAATCATGAATTGAACAAATACTGGTGCAGAGACTAATTCAGCCATTCATGTCTCCATACACGGCTCCCATTTTCTTACCACCCAACTAAAATGGAAAATACCGACCAGTGATTGATAATCGGCAATTAAAGAATCTCATGACCACATGCTATTGGTACAAAAAAGACGAAGAACAACAGATCATACGATAGCTGAATGTTTCTGGTAGATAACACGAAGACAAGACGTCGACTTGGGTCTGTATGACAAATGCCGATTTAAGTGATCAACAAATAACACTTCAAACATTACCTGAGGCACCCAAATTAACTGCAATGTTAGGAATGGATATCTTGGGTCTATTTAGCCAAGCACCAGCAGGTGACTATTATATGTTAACTATTATAGAAAATTTTTGGCATTACATCATATGGTTACCATTCCAAATGAATAAGCGTGTATCATTGGACAAGCAATGATGTGTAACTGGTTACTGGAGTTTGTCGTCTTGAACACAATTTCTATTCAGGTCATTAACTCAGTGTCAGAACTATCGTAACAACTATGTCATCTTTTACGAGACGGCTGGAGTGGCCGAGCGGTTCTAGGCACTGCAGTCTGGAACCGCGCGACCGCTACGGTCGCAGGTTCGAATCCTGCCTCGGGCATAGATGTGTGTGATGTCTTAGGTTAGCTAGGTTTAAGTAGTTCTAAGTTCTAGGGGACTGAGGACCTCAGAAGTTCAATCCCATAGCGCTCAGAGCCATTTGAATCATCTTTTACGAATCTGGCAAATAGGAACTAGTCCCCACAAGCTAATGGGAGGACTGCAGCATCGGTAAAATGTTAAGCTGTTACGTAAATAGTCATCCAAATGTCTGGGTCGTTTACCTATCATATGTCGTGGTTGCAGACAATGGAAAGATACATTCTAGCATTAGGCGTTTGCTATATGGGGTGGTTTGCGAAGGAAGATGTCATCACTTTTTGAAATTATTCCATCTGAAATGGGAAAACAGCGAACAGATTCAATATTTGCTCAAGCTTTAGGAGAAGTATGGAAGTGAGTGAAAAAGACGAATACTAAGGCACTTGAATGGCAAGAAACGATGGGACAGTCTACTGTTAAGTTGCTGGAATACAGAGTTGGTGCCGGCCGGTGTGGCCGAGCGGTTCTAGGCGCTTCCATCTGGAACCGCGCGACCGCTACGGTCACAGGTTCGAATTCTGCCTCGGGCATGGTTTTTTGTGATGTCCTTAGGTTAGGTAGGTTTAAGTAGTTTTAAGTTATAGGGGACTGATGACCTCAGATGTTAAGTCCCAGAGTGCTCAGAGCCATTTGAACCATTTGTAAGTGTGCGCCAGAGGTGTATTGTTTTATTCTACTGTGCGACAGATACGGAAGCCATTTTCTGCAATCACAGGTTTGCTCGGCTAATGTAAATGTGTGTCACGCTTCTGGTCTGTATACCGGTCCTCTATTATCCTGATCGCGGCACCGATGTGATACATGCAACAACTGCGCAAGATATCGTAGGCACCTGCCTTACGCAAACCGAGACCATCCTTTCTTTACGTACGGTAAAACGAGCCTCATTTTGCATAGTGTGCGGTAAAGGCACTTCACACAATGCTTTCCATAATGTTTCGTCAGAATACGATCAATTCTCTTTGGAAATGCCACATACGTAAGGGAAAAATAACTGTGGATTCAGAATTTTCTCCTCTTAACCAGGCAGTATTTCCAATAGGACTGGTTGAATGTGGATCGTTATGACACACAGTTTTCATGGACGATGGGAAAGGGCCATGATATATGGAGCCCTTAAACGAAGCCGAACTGGTAGGAAACTAAGTATCGTCGTTTGTACGAAATTGTAGTGACATTGCGTCCGTTGTTGTAAACATTGTAAGAAAGACGAAGTATATCATCATAAGTGGTGGAGGTACTAAATTACTTTAATGCGCTGCAAACGACTCGATCTTTGTGTTCGTAAGTCGGTCCGACGTATTGTGGCCTCATCTCACTTTGCTCATCTTCTTCGTGAACCCCAAGGAAAACGCCCACTGAAATATGTATGGAGTGAAAGGTTAAATTTTATGGCCATCTGACTTCTTCTGCTACACTTCTGGTTGCTTCTAATTGGGTCGTATAAAATGTCTTGTGTATGACTTGTTGAGCACGAAGATGATGTCCTGATTAGAAATATCGTTGTTTCGACATACGTAGAATAACATCGGGTGCGACAGATATTTGTCATGCGTGCTTTGAAATACTGTCTGAAATTCAAGTTCTAGAGATAAAAAGAAATAATAAAAAAATTGTTTCTTATGGTTTTTTATCATCGCCAGAAAGCCAATGGTAAATATGGGCTCTCTATTTCATTACTGACTTATGTGTTATTGGATTCCAAATCATGATTTCCTATCACAATTCGTTACATTTATCGCTATCTATCATGTCCCAAACTTAGTATCATGCTCACGGAAACGCCCTGGATGACAAAATGATCCCATAACTTAGCACCTAACGCCGAACTGACGTACAAACTACCGAATCCACTATTCTCACGACACCAGATTTCTGGTAAATTTCCACAAAGCAACTGTTTCACCACGGTTTATCTTAGTGCTCAGATGTTTTCCCATCATCTGCAGAGAGAAAAAGTATCCTCTGTTTCGTACAAGCGGCAGATGGCGATATCAATTATCTACATTTCCTAAAATATGGGACATTTTTGTCAGTTCATGCATACAAACTGTATAGAAAAATGGAGCTGGAGATTGGATGTCTTACGTAAGCAATAAGAGTAAAACCCATATCAATTGGATTGTAAAGCACAATCTTCACTTTGTAACCTCCCCAGAGATATTTTATAATAATATTTTAAATGAGAATAGGCATAGAGCTAAGTGTAACCTCCCAGAGAAATTTTGAACACAATAATTGAATGTTAACTAGAATGCAACTTAATGTAACCTTCCAGCAAATAAATTTAATGACAATGACAATTAAATAAAAATTAGCAATCTGACCCAGGTATAAGCTGCCCACAAAAATGTGAAAGTCAATTCAGTGATAAAAAAATCTCTGTGACAATGAAAACACAAATAGACCGAAATGTCGATCTTAGGCCCTGTTCACTAATTAAACTGTAATTCTTACCTTAGTAAAACTGCATCTGCTCTTATTTTTCGCCGTAGCTTGGAGGAAATTCATTGCAAAAATTTTGAATTTAAGGGAAACTTTTCTTTAAGGAATAGCAAGGGAAATATTTCTTTCATTAAAGGATTCTTTGTTAAAAATTGCTTTGAAAGCAAAATTATTCTTGGGGCGATTCTTGGACAAATTAGTTACAGTTAATTTACATCATTAGATGAGAGCAATGCTGCTTCATTACCTTATTTAAAAATAATATACCTCGTCCTGAATCTTGACCAGAATGCCATGTCGACGCCCGCCGACTGCTCACACACAACTGCTAACCCGCAACTGAACTGTCTCGTAACTCGACTGCCACAGAACTGAACTCTCGCGCGGTCCGGCACACAGTTTTAATCTGCCAGGAAGTTTCATATCAGCGCACACTGCGCTGCAGAGTGAAAATCTCACTCTAGCAAAGATGCAGTTCTGCCAGTGCACTTCATAATGGAAAAAAGTTGTAAGAAACATCGAGGAACGTGTTTAGGATTTGTCGACCACTGTTGGAAAATGCTAAATGGTGCAAGATGTTTAAATTTCTGAAAAAAGTAGGGATAAGCTTCAGGGAAAGATGAATAATTGTACGAAAGGAACAAGAACCAAGAGGGAATAATAAGAAATTCAATCCTGAAATTCAGTTTAACTGGAAGAGGTATAGGGGTAATCAGTAAAGCGACATATGAAAATTTGTGCCGGACCAGGATTCCAAGCCGGATTTGTTACATATCGCGAGTGGTCGTCTTACCGCTTAGAATACTCGAGAACGCTCCTCGGACCGACCCGGAGTTCCATGTGCCACTCACCTATCTATTTCTTCTCATAGATTATTAACGCCTTTACCAGTACACTGGTAGCGTAAGTAGTACGGTGTCCGCTCGCGTAAGCGGGATATTTGGGTTCGAGTAGGTAGTGTATTTATACCTACTATAGTTAGTTTGAATTCCAGGAATAAACTGCTGCATTCGAAGCTCTACATCCACATCAAATAGGAATAATAAGAATGGAAGACCAAGAACGAAGTGATACGATTAAAAATGCTTTATGGCAGGGATGCACTTCTTCGTTCTTACTGTTCAGTCGACAAGGGCATGCTGAGAAGTATTGTCTCCAAATGTTTTATTCTGTTCTCAGTATTGGCTGAAGTATTACATTTCATCAATAATACACGGTCGACTTTCCTGCTTTTCTGATGCATATCTTTGCGCTAGACGGCTCCGAATTATAACGTGTAATATGGCAGTGTGTACTTCAAAACGTAGTTGCTGTGATGCAGTGTCTAACCGCAGAAGACTTTCTCCACACAAGGAGTACCGTCTCTTTCAACATGACAATGCCAGAACACACACGAGGGCTGCGGCATCTGGAACAATCCGACGCCTTGGCTTCAGGCCCCATCCGACTTTCATCAGTTTCTAAAACTTAAAGACCAATTTCGAGGACTTCACTTTGATTGCGCTGCAGTGGTGCAACCAGAGGTGGGGTAGTGTCACCATCAACAAAGTCAAACAGTCTACAGTGACGGTATCAGGAAACTAGACTCTTGTTGGGAGACGCGTGTTCGTCTCGATGGTGACTGTTGAAGATAAATACAGTACTGGCCACTAAAATTGCTACACCACGAACAAGACGTGCTACAGACGCAAAATTTAACCGACAGGTAGAAGATGCTGTGATATGCAAATGATTAGCTTTTCAGAGCATTCATACAAGATTGTCGCCGGTGGTGAAACCTACAAAGTGCTGACATGAAGAGAGTTTCCAACCGATTTCTCGTGATGTCTCATGTAAGGAGGAAAAAGGCGTACCATCACGTTTCCGACTTTGATAAAGGTCGGATTGTAGCCCATGGGGATTGCGGTTTATTGTTGTTCGAGATCCAACGACATTTAGCAGAATATGGAATCGGTGGGTTCAGGAGAGTAATACGGAACGCCGTGCTGGATCCCAACGGCCTCGTATCACTAGCAGTCGAGATGACAGGCATCTTATCAGCATTGCTGTAACGGACCGTGCAGCCACGTCTCGATCCCTGGGTCAACAGATGGGGACGTTTGCAAGACAACAACCATCTGCACGAACAGTTCGATGACGTTTTCAGCAGCATGAACTATCAGCTCAGAACCATAGATGCGGCTACTCTTGACGCTGCATCACAGGAGTGCCTGCGATGGTGTACTCAACGACGAACCTCGGTGCACGAATGGCAAAACGTCATTTTTTGTGATGAATCCAGGTTCTGTTTACAGCATCATGATGGTCGCATCCGTGTTTGGCGACATCGTGGTGAACGCACACTGGAAGCGTGTATTCGTCATCGCCATACTGGCGTATCACCCGGCGTGATGGTATGGGGTGCCATTGGTGACACGTCTCGGTCACCTCTTTTTCGCATTGACGGGACTTTGAACAGTGGACGTTATATTTCAGATATGTTACACCCGTGGCTCTATCCTTCATTCGATGCCTGCGAAACCCTACATTTCAGCAGGATAATGCACGACAGCATGTAACAGGTCCTGTACGGGCCTTTCTGGATACAGAAAATGTTCGTCTGCTGCCCTGGCCAGCACATTCTCGAAATCTCTCACCAATTGAAAACGTCTGGTCAATGGTGGCCGAGCAACTGGCTCGTCACAATACGCCACTCATTATTCCTGATGAACTGTGGTATCGTGTAGAAGCTTCATGGGCAGCTTTATCTATACACGCCATCCACATTCTGCTTGACTCAATGCCTAGGCGTATCAAGGCCAGTGTTACGGCAAGAGGTGGTTGTTCTGTATGCTGATTTCTCAGGATCTATGCACCCAAATTGGGTGAAAATGTAATCACATTTCAGTTCTAGTATAATATATTTGTCCAATGAATACCCGTTTATCATCTGAATTTCTTCTTGGTGTAGCAATTTTAATGGCCATTAGAGTATGTAAACGTGAACAATAAAGATGAAGAATAGTAATAAAGTTTGTTTTATTTTAAAAAGTTTAAGTGTTTCTAAATAAATAATTCGAAGCTGTTGCGTTTCAGCTTGCCCTCGTATATCTTGAACAGGCAAAGGTGAAAATTAACAAAGGCTTCTAGAGGGGATTAAAATTCGGGTTCAAAGTATATCAATGATAACATTCGCTGGTGAGAATTATTACCCACAGGAAAGTGAAGAAAAATTACAGATCTCTTGAATGGAATGAACAGTCTACTGAGTATAAAATACGATTTAAGAGTGAACCGAAGAAACATGAAAGTAATGATGAGCAGCAGAGTTGAGTTCTGCGATGAAAGGAAGAAATTGTGCCACCTTATAAGCAAAATAATACACGACGGATGAAGCACGCACAAAATAGAAAGCGGGTTATGACAGGCAAAGAGGGCATTCCTGACCAAAAATTGTCTGCTAGTATCAAACTTCAGGTTCTGTCTGAGGGAAGAAACGTCTGATAATGGATGTTTGGAGCACATTACAGGGTGGAAGCGAATTGTGGACTGTGGAAGTCAGTCCCGATAGCTGAATGGTCAGCGTGACGGAGTACCGTCCTATGGGACCGGGTTCGATTCTCGGCTGTCAGAGATTTTCTCCTCTCAGGGACTGGGCGTTGCATTGTCTTCACCATCATTTCATCTCTATCCGACGCACAGGTCGCCCAATGTGGCGTCGAATGTAATAAGACCTGCACCAAGGCGGCTGGGCCTGCCCCGCTAGGGGCCTCTCGACCACTGACGCCAAACGCTCATTTCCATTTTTTTCCATGCGCTGTGGAAAAACCGGAAAAGAAGCGAATTATTGTGTTTCAGATGCAGTGCTATAGAGAATGTTGGAAAATGTGTGAACTCGTTAAGATACGGAATGAGGAGGTTCTCCGCGGGATTGGCAAATAAATGAACATAGACAAAACACTGAAAAAAGGACAGGATGATACGACGACTGTTAATATATAAGAGAATAATTTCCATGCTACTAGAGGAAGGTGTAGAGGGTAAAATCTGTAGTGAAAGACAGAGATTGCATCACGTCCGAGAAATAATTGAGTACTTCGGTGCAGGAGCAATGCTGATGTGAACAGGTAGACACAGGAGAGAAATTCGTGACGAACTGCATCGACCCAGTCAGAAGACCGATCCTTGAATCGGAAAACAGAATCGTCGATAGAATGTCTCCTCATTTGTTCTGCTCCATGTATATATTTGCCTTTTATTTTAATTTTTATAACTTCCACAATAAAACTCTTTCTCGACGTCTGGAAGAAAATCCGTAGAAATTCTGATTATGTGTAAAACACATTAGCGGCAAGACGCAATAAATCTTCAATTCCCAGTACCAATGGGAATGTTACGGGGGTAGCAAACACGATTTTCGGAAATTCGTTCACCAAAGAAGACAAAGCAAATATTCCAGAATTCGAATCAAGAACAGCTGCCAACATGAGTAACTTAGAAGCAGATATGCTCGGTGCAGCTAAACAGCTTAAATCACTTAGTAAAAGGCAATGTCACCGCTCCAGACTATATACCAGCTGGGTTCCTTTCGGGATATCCTGATAAAATAGCTCGGTACTTGGCAATCATATACAGCCGCTCGCTCGACGAGAGATCCTTATCTAAACATTAGAAAGTTTCACGGGTCACAAAAATACTCAGAAAAGGAAATAGGAGCAATCCGCTACCTATACACCCAAATCACTAACGTAAATCTGAAGTAGAATTTTGGAGCGTATACTGCGTCCGAAGATTATGAACTGCCTCTATAAAACAATGTATTGATAAATAGGCAACACGGATTCAGAAAATATTGGTCTTGTGAAGCACAACTACCTCTTTTTACTCACGAAGGAATGAGTGCTATCGACAGGGGATGTCAAATCAATTCCATATTGAATTTTCTCATTTTGAGAAGACAGAAGAAGTGATCTGTTTTCTTTGCTGAAACAATCTGAAGCCAAGATCGCCTTTTTCTGTTGTAAAACGCTATCATTTTAAGTTTCACCTCATGCCAAGTTTTCATGCGGCTGAAAAACAACGCTTTTAAAAGATCTCTCGTAACTAAAACATTTAAGTTCATATTTTTAAATAGTTCAATTTAGACAAACCTTTTATGATGTGATGTTTTTAATGTACATGACAACATGAATGAGATTTTCACTCTGCAGCGGAGTGTGCGCTGATATGAAACTTCCTGGCAGATTAAAACTGTGTCCCGGATCGTGAATCGAACTCGAGACCTTTGCCTTTCGCGGGCAAGTGCTCTACCAAATGAGCTACCCAAGCACGACTCACGCCCCGTCCTCACAACTTCACTTCTGCCAGTATCTCGTCTCCTGCCTTCCAAACTTTACAGAAGCTCTCCTGCGAACCCTGCAGAACTAGCACTCCTGAAAGAAAGGATATTGCGGGGCCATGGCTTAGCCACAGCCTGGGGGATGTTTCCAGAATGAGATTTTCACTCTGCAGCGGGGTGTGCGCTGATATGAAACTTCCTAGCACATTAAAACAGTGTGCCGCACCGTGACTCGAACTCGGGATCTTTGCCTTTCGCGGGCAAGTGCTCTACCAGCTGAGCTACCCAAGCATGACTCACGCCCCGTCTTCACAGCTTTACTTGTGCCAGTATCTCGTCTCCTGCCTTCCAAACTTTACAGAAGCTCTCCTGCGAAACCTGCAGAACTAGCACTCCTGAAAGAAAGGATACTGCGGGGCCATGGCTTAGCCACAGCCTGGGGGATGTTTCCGGAATGAAATTTTCACTCTGCAGCGGAGTGTGCGCCGATAAGAAACTTCCTGGCAGATTAAAACTGTGTGCCGGACCGTGACTCGAACTCGGGACCTTTGCCTTTCGCGGGCAAGTACTCTACCAACCGAGCTACCCAAGCACGACTCACGCCCCGTCCTCACAGCTTTACTTCTGCCAGTATCTCGTCTCCTGCCTTCCAAACTTTACAGAACCTCTCCTGCGAACCCTGCAGAACTAGCACTCCTGAAAGAAAGGATATTGCGGAGACATGGCTTAGCCACAGCCTGGGGGATGTTTCCAGAATGAGATTTTCACTCTGCATCAGAGTGTGCGCTGATATTGTACCCTCCCCACAAAAATAATAAAAAATGAATTTAAAAAAGTGTAACCTCCCAACAAAAATATTTTAATGAATTTTAAATATTAATAATTGAATGTAACCTCTGAACGAAATTGTTTCCCATTTATTATCTCAGTGCAGAAATGCATTCACATTTAATGTACCCACAAAATTCTTTTCTCATTTAATGCTAAGTTAGAAACAGAAAAATTCCTAAACCAAAAAATAATAGAAAATTCAGTAAACTGGTAAATTTTATGCCGACAGCAGCGCTGCACCACGGCCCTGTACTCTCAATAAAAAAAGCAAAAGTTCTTACCTCAATAAAAACTGCGAATATATCTGCTCTTACCTAAAAAAAATTTCGGCAGAGCTTCGTGCAATGCTGGCCTATATTTTTGTGATTCTTGAAAGGAATGATCATGCATTGGACATATTCTTTAAATTGAAATGAATGCTTTTTTTAAAAAGAAATTACTTTATATTATAAAAATTATTATTGGGGTATTTTTTTAAAGAAACTGGATGACAGTTAACATACATTACTAGATATGCGCAAGGCTGCTTCTTTACCTTCTACAATAATACTCATCCTCCAGAGTCGCGACCAGAGCAGACTGCTGACACGCGCAGACTACCGCCGACTACTGAAGACTACTGAAGACTACTCAAGACTACTGTCGACTCACGCAGAGTACTGCATACTAGCACAGACTAATGCCGACTAGCGACAAGCAACAACTAACAGCTCTCTGGTCAGAGACTCTCCTAAGTCGTGCCTGTTGCAGGCAGCGCATATAGCGCATACCTCTTACATAACCCTCCACTGGAGGCAAAAATTTGGCAGCGATGGTGAGTCATTTGGACTTGCCATGAGCAACAAATTTTTCTTAATTAACTAAGTTTACAATCACAGAATATATACATATATATATAAGTGCAGAAGATGAAATAAAATATAGTGCACATGCACTGAGTACAGAACTTATCAAGCAATGACAAAATATATACACAATGAGTACAAAACATATTTACAAATGACAAAAGTGCACATGCACTGTAGTTCAGAATATATCAGCAAATCAAAAAATGTATACGCAATGAATACAAATCATATTAACAAATGACATAAAGTGCACACGCACTGTAGTTCAGATTATATCAGCAAATCACAAAATGTATAGGCAATGAGTACAAATCATATTAACAAATGACATAAGAGCACATGCACTGTAGTTCAGAACATATCAGCAAATCACAAAATGTATGTGCAATGAATACAAATCATATTAACAAATGACATAATGTGCACACGCACTGTAGTTGTTTTTACTAGTTTACAAGAACTAGGATAGGAAAGGGAAGGATTGCACCATGGTTGTAGCACATTAGGTTGCACGCAGCTGCACTGAAAGTCCATATCTTTCTACAGAAGCACAACACCAAGTGAGACAATGTGAAGTTCTTTTCCCTGAAGTATTAATCAGTGTAGCCAAGACACTGAAATGTCGTATTAATATTCCATGTTAACATTTTGGTAGTACATTAGGTACACCAAACAGTGGGACCATAATAACATCTCCACCGCTCAAGGTGGTGGACAGCATGTCGTGTCAACACCGCGTTCTTGTAAGGTACACCAACGTAGAATTAGTGCAAAAACCAAATGTAGTGCTCCATGAGCATGAGGATAGACAGGACAAACGGATATTGCAGTAATTTCTGGTAATTAGGTCAGAAGGTGAAGGACATTAAGTCACATGCTAGTCTTCATTGAGAATTACACTAATCTAACAACTGATTTGAGGAATTCGTGGCACTCATCGCTCAGTTACTGAACATTTCTGTACCATGTATGAAGTATTACAGAATAATGTTCATAAGTAATCTGTTTACAGAGAACATTGGCACTCATTGACCAGTTACAAATCATCAGAAGTCATCAATCAAAACAGGAGCTAATGAGTGTAGCATCAAGCTACTGGTATTCCTATATATATGTATATATATATACATATATAGCATAAAAGTGACATAATACAAATTTAAAATATAAGAAACAGTGGCATTCGTTGGTCGGCAAGTATTGAATATTAAAAATATTTTTCATCATTCAAGTGACATATGACATATTTAAAAACAATTATTGGCACTCAGTGGCCAGTTACAAAACATCAGAAGTCATCAGTCAAAACAGGAGCTAATGAGTGTAGAGCATGCATGCATTATTACAAAATATCATTCACTAATACTCAGAACTCAACATTCAAGTGACATATGACATATTTAAAAAATGTAACACTCTGTAACTATTACTCAAAGTCTGTGATTAGAAAACATCATTCACTATTACTCATAACTCTTTTAAATTGATACCATTATTTGGGACTGGTAATACATTTTTTTTGTGCTAGCAATGCATTGCGTTGGGATCGATAATTAATTACTAGGGGCATAACAATATTTGCATTTGACTTATTGCTGCAAATGAAGATGGGTAACGTCATTTGTCATGAGTCAGCTGTAGCAAGGTTATGAAACAAATAGAGTATATGTGATCACATTCATGAATGACACAGGTTTAATGACCAACTGCTTATAGCACATTAATTTCATGAATAATATCTCCTGCAAAAAATACAAAATGGATTATTAAGCTGAAAGAAGAAACGCACATTATGCTGAAAAGTAGTGAACTTCGAATTAACAGGTAATGAAATGTGTATTAAATATATATGTTCTCTAGCTGTCCTTTCCAAAACCTTCAGTCATCATACCATGCGACATTAGACATACTGTCAAAACGAACTGCAACAAATACTTAAATAACTACATATCATTTCTTAACTAACAGTAAATATATAAAGTTCATCTGCAAAGAAAAACTTCATTATCATTACTATCATCACGTGCAAAGAAAATCTTCATTATCCATATCACCATAATTCCATTATTATCATCACCTGTAAAGAAAAACTTCATTACCCATATTAGCATATTCTGCATCACTATTCATCATTCATTATCATCTGCAAAAAAGTCACTTCATTATACAACTATTCATAGTATAGAGTTCCTTACTTCTAGCATATTTCATCACTAAAACTAAGATGTGTAGTTCTGTCTGAAAGCCTGCATCAATCGCCTCGTATTCTGAAAGAAAAAATTAGTTAAGACTGCTATCATACGATGTGTATAGTATATTCTTGTTAATACTTGTTAATTCTAATCCATTTACTCTTCGTGACAAGGTATTGCATCTTCTTTCGTTCATTCCGAAGGTGAAATTCCCATAATTTATTTCTTTTCCACGTTACTTCTTTCTGAAAATGATGAACAATGATTAATGTCTTGCATTTAAATCATATACTTATTAAATAAAAGCTGGTTTATAGTGATATAATTGAGCATACAGCATAGCATGACAGAATACGTAATATGTCAAAAACATAGACGTGTTCAGATGCAAAAGAGTACACAGAATATCTCAATATGGCAGCAAAAAGAAAAAGGAAAATAGTTACGATGTTGAGCTATCATAAGGCATAATGTCAAAGTCAACCGGTGTTTGTTACATCTTAAATATTTTATAGTGCATACAAACAAAACAGTAAAACAATCATACATGCATGAATAGTGGAAAATGTGCACGGTCTGATGTGTAACGGCAAGAAATGCGACCTGTTAACCTTACCTTGGCGGGCACTTGCCAAGAATGAATACGATAATCAACAGTAAATAATCACATAAATATAATTGCATTAGTGGTCATAAAATGTGTAAGTTCATGTGCAAAAAATGTGCACGGTCTGATGTGTAACGACAAGAAAAGCGACCTGCTAACCTTACCTTGCCGGGCACTTGCCAAGAAAAATACGATAATCATCAGTAAGTGTTCACATAAATATAATTGCAGTGTAAGTTCATCTGGAAAAAATGTGCACAGTCTGATGTGTAACGACAAGAAAAGCCTCTGTTTGATAAATAGTGCGTACGTACTAATATCTTCTATCCAATGTGAAAGTCACGGCGTGTACAAACCTGTTTTTTCTGTCTTCTCCGGCGCTCTGCGGCACGTTTAGTGTTGTTCAGCGTAATGTCAATTATTTCATGGTCTCGTAGACGACGAGATGTAGGAAAGGTTACTAATTCTTTAATGTTGTTAGGTGGTTCAACATTTCTCAGTATAACAGTTGGAGATAGCATAGTAGATTCATTTGGTATGGAATTAATTACATCCTGGAATGAGAATATGTGTGTGTCCCAATCAATATGTTTTTTATGGCAGTATATTCTACATAGTTTACCAATTTCTTTCATTAGTCGTTCACAAGGGTTCGAAGAAGCATGGTATCTGGATATATAGATCGGAGAAATGTTTCTATCTCGTAACATACGTGTCCATATAGCAGATCGAAACTGTGGTCCATTGTCGGAAATTACTTTCAGCACATGCCCTATATGAAATAGAAAATGTTTTACAAATGCTTTCGAAACAGTTTTAGCAGTAGCTTTGGGTAACGGAGTGAATGTAACAAATTTTTAAGTGAGTTCAACAGCGACAACGATGTGGCAAAAACCTCTATTACTTCTGGGAATCGGACCAAAAATGTCTACAGCGCCCATGTGTCTCAATTTAACAGGTACAATGGGATGTAATGGAGGAATATGTGAAGTCGTATCTGACTTAGCTTTCTGGCAGATTTTACATGACGCTAAAACTCGTCGAATACGTTTCTCCATGTTGGTAAAATAACAGTTCTGTCTCAGTATAAAAAAACATTTTCTGGCTCTGTATTGTGCGTAACTTAAATGAGTATACCAACTTCATTTGTTAACAAGCTCGTCAGGAATGCATAATAACCAGTTGCAGCTGTCAGGGTGAGAGCGGCGAAACAGAATGTTATTGCGTACAGTGTAATGGTTTCTAATGGTAACATTATTCCTATCTTGCCAAAGGTGTTTAACTTCTATCCATACGTTGTCTTTACTCTGCTCTTGTGCTGTGTCTTGTAATGACGACGAAATGAAATTCTCAAATGCAACTTGTTGAATGTACATGACGCTGAAATTTGCTTTGCAGAAGTTGGTTGCGATGTCTTGCTGATTGTCGCTGAGAGAACGGGATAGTGCGTCTGCTACAATATTTTGTGTACCGGGAATGTGAACAATTGTAAAATTAAATTCCTGCAAATAAAGTTTCCATCTGCTTAATCTGTCGTGTGTAAATTTAGCGGAAAGTAAAGACTGTAGAGCTCTATGATCTGTGTAAACGTTCGTATGTCTTCCATAAAGAAAATGCCGAAATCTCGTAAATGCCCATACAACACATAATGTTTCAAGTTCTGTAATATAATAATTGCATTCAGCAGGTGATGGAATGCGACTCGTAAAGGCGATGTTTTTAATTACTGTACAACCATCTTCTTCAATTCCCTGAAAAATGTGTTCGCCTAAAGAGGTGTTAGAACTGTCGGTGGCAATGGAAAAATTTCTAGTAAGATCTAGGTGTGACAAAAGTGGTGCATTCAACAAAGCTTCTTTCAGGTTCACAAATTCAGAAGGTGCTTGCCTATCCCAGGACCAAATAGTGTTTTTATCTGTCGATTGACATAATCTAGGGGTGTCTAAAGGAGGGTAATGAATAAATTTACGAAAAAAGTTAACTAAACCCAAAAAGCTGCGTAGTTGTTTCTTCGTCTTAGGAACAGTAATGTCACGTAAAGCTTGAAGCTTTTCCGGGTCAGGCGCAATGCCCTCTGCTGAAATTACATGTCCAAGTAATTTTATAGAAGTTCTGCCAAAGTGCGATTTACTGAGAATAACTGTGAGTCCTTGTGCACGAAAAGTTCGTAACAGTCGTTCAAGAATCAGATTGTGTTCAAACCAGTTAGCTTCTGCAATAAGAATGTCGTCTACATACGTTGTAATTCTGTCTTTAAGTTCTGTCGGAAGTATTGTATTCAAACAGCGAATAAATGCTGCTGAAGAAATAGTTAAACCGAACGGTAATTTACAAAATTGATAGCAGCCACCAAAACAGAGAAAAGCCGTGTACTTTCTGCAGTCCGGATGGAGTTGAATTTGCCAAAATCCCGATTTCAAATCTAATGTGGAATAAATAGCAGTACCATGAAATTTCTGTAGAAGTTCTTCTAGTGTCTGTGGGCGATCCGTTTCATTAATAATAATGTCATTGATGTGCCGCGAATCAAGTACGAGGCGAATTGAACCATCCTTTTTCTTAACAATATGGAGCGGGTTTATGTACGGACTAACTGCCGGTTCAATAATTCCTTGGTCAAGCATAGCTTGCAATTCTTTCTTAACTTGTTCTCTGTGGATATACGGAATGGGATAATGTTTGGTTTTAAATGTGTCGTGCTGTTTAACTTGAAATTCATACATAAAACCGGACATAGTACCAGGAACGTTGTCAAAAACTGGAGCTTGCTGTAAACGAATTTTGCGTAGTTGCGTGCGTTCGTCGTCTGTATTTGCAGTACTCTGTTTAACTTTATCAGAAATCATCTGTATAACGTCATAGTCGGCTTCGTCTGGAGTATTATAGTTGTGTACGTACGTATCTGTGAACAATGTGGAATGACAGTCTATGTTACCTTTTGCGGAAATGATCTCTGTACGATTACTTGTTTGTTCTTCTGCAGATAAAGATTGCTGAAATTCTAAAGCCAGTTGTACATTTTCATCCTTTAACATTAAATAGGAGTACTGAAAGTCAATAATTGCGTCGTGTTGTACCAGAAAATTCGTACCTAAAATATTGTCTGTCGTCAATAAGGGAACAATTCAAAAATTTGAGTGAAATGTATGACCTGCAATACAAAATGATAAATTTGTCTGTAATTTTACATCTACTCCTTTACCAGATACTGCTCCTTTTACTTTAGTTTTGCCGAATGGTAACGTAGGATAGGTATTCTCTTTGTTACATTCGTTGAAAGTTTCCTCATTTACGACTGACATAGGAGATCCAGAATCGATTACTGCTGAAAATTTTGATGATCCAATTTCTACTTCAATGACAGGGTGTGAATTGGTTTTTTGAATAACTGATCTGTCCTGCAAAAGAGTGTCTCGGATGTCGTCAAAAGTAATAACATTTTCGTGAACAAGATTCTGCGTGTCAAAAGTATTGCTTGCGTTGCTGGAAGATGCAACCTGTACTGTATGGAGTCAAATTCTATCTGACGTGCTGTTATTTTCGCGAGGATGCTGTGGCATTTCCACTATTTGAACTGTTCTGTTATTTCTTCCTGACGTATTACGTTCGGGATGATATCTACTGTCTGCTTTATTCATGATAATCTGTTGTTGTGGATGAGTGCTGTTGGTAAGACCAACTGTTATTAAACGTATACTGAAAATTGTGCTCATTATTTTTACGTCTGTCATGATAGTCATTGCTATATGGTGCATTGCGATAGGAATTGAAATGGTGTGTTTTCTGTACGTACTGATTTCCTTGTTGCTGTGCGTTACTATTTGTTGGAGCTGACGACATGCGTGTAGGCGGCGAAACTTTAAAGCTTCGTTGACCTTGTAAATTACATTGTTGGTTAGGTATGCTAACCGGCTGGCTTTCATGCTGTTGCGATGAAAAACGTTTATTGTTACCAAAATGTGGTTCCTGTTGCTGATAATTTTGACGATACTGATAATTAAAATTTTGTCTGTTATTAAAGTTCTCGTGGTTGTCATTTCTGGAGCGTCTAATGAAATTGTCACTTTCGGTAAAATTTGTCATATCAGGTTTTCTTTATACGTTCATAATTTGAGATAGATCGATAGTTGAAGAGCTGTTTTAATAGACATAAAGGATAGTAGAAGAGAAGGCAGCAGTGCAGAAAACTAAAGATAAAACAGCACTACTACGGCTCGGGGCCATGTGCACGCTACGGCACATATTCATTAAAGCGTAATGAATCCCCTGAGGTCAATTACACGCTGCAAATAAATTTTAGTTTCTGCATTCTCCTCATGAATTTTCAGTCTCCAACATTGTCCGATTACGAAACCATTTTGTTGGCGCTGTCGTATACAGAGAGGAATGTTCGTCATAAGAAAATAAGTGAAATCAGAGCTGGAACGGAAAGATTAATATGTTCGTTTTTCGCGCGTGCTGGTGGAGAGTGGAAAGGTAGAGAAATAAGTGGTTCGATTAACCTTCCGCCAGGCACTTAGTCGTCAATTGCAGAATAGTCATGAACATGTAAATATACCGAGTCACCTGCCCGAAGTGGCACGAGTCATTCCGTCTCCTGATGGTTTGCGGTGACAGTGTTGTGGCTCGTCGGTGTAATCGCCCATACACACGAGCATACATTCCTTCTCTCTCTCTCTTTTTGTCTCTCTCCCTCACACACACACACACACACACACATATATATATATATATATATATATATATATTAGCTGCTAATGACTCACCATATGCACACCAGGATGCGAAAGAAAATGAATGTCCTGGAGGTGACGAGATCAACTTCTCCGAAATGTATGTGTTACACTTCACAAAGTAGACATCGTCGACATTTTATTGCGACCGTTACGTTGCACCATGATACTGTATTATAAATGGCGCCCTACAGTGATCACGAAAGTACGTACCATAAAGATAGAGGGCAGACACCTTCGGAGTTACCGACGGTACAGGACGTTCAGCTAGGAATACACTCCCGAAGAATGCATATAGACTCATACTTGTGTAACGGTGAGATGAGAACAGATGGAATGTGATGGCATGCAACCGCATGCGAAACAGTCTACTGTAGAGCTTATTGTGAAACTGGCTATCCTCTGAGGCATAGCTGCAGATAGGGTAATAGTATATTTAATCAGCATAGAAAAAGCAGACATCGAGCGATAGAATTCGTCCAGTGGTTCAAGGTAGTATGAACTGCAATGTCACCCTTTTCCGGAGGGTTAGTTTGCTCTAAAAGAGTATGATTTTTATACGCAGGTCAGGAATCAATCGAAGAAAGTTGTTTTGACCAGCTGTTGGCCAAAATCAGTGTTCACACCATAGGTGTAGTTCTCGTACGGCCACTTTCTCACTCTACTTTGCAGTGACGTAAATATTCCCTACTGCCCTTGCAAGATCACGCACACGAGGAAAAAACGTAGATGGCAGAGCCCCTCCAACTTCTCGTAGCACAATAAATAACTTTCAAGTCAGTTTACCATCTAGATTAAGTTAGCATTATTGTGTAAGAATGCACTGAAGCACTGAAGTTAACTGAACTTGACACAACTGTCTAGTGCCTCTAATTTCTAGGGCTCCTTTCATACGCATTTCCTCTTGAAATCTCAGTTGAAGAAAAATTCGTCATTGAACGTTGGGATACTTTTATTTACGTCGCCTATAAACCACTTACGTCTGTGTGGATAAAGCTATTGCCATATATACCATTACAGAAACGCCACTATGGATTGCACGTTTCTTCTGACGTTCTCTTTTCTATGTGCGCACAACAGTAAGCAACAGTATTAACGTCTACTCTTCGGACAAGATGAAATGCATCCCTTGTTTGATAGTCTTGGATTTCTAATTCTTGCAACACTGTAAAATGTACATTACTGTAGCTGGTTAGAGGTGCAATGACAGTTACTGTTTGCTGGAAGCCGTTTTGGTGCTTGTCAGAATGCACTTAGTTCTCACCTAGTCCATCAAAATTTGTAAGATTATTTTGTATGAACACCATCATTACTAATAGGAAAAATAATTTAGGAAAGAATCCAATTTCACCATACGTACTTTTAACTCTTGGTTTAGTAATTATGGTTGCTCTTTCACGTTTCCACTTCACAATCACATACACAACACCCACTTGGACAGATTTAGTAGGTTTGAAGCGTCAGTAACGTAATTGTTCTTCACTACGCCCACTGACTGGACCACGTTAGAGGCCACATTCTCTACGAAATAATGATAACGTTGGCCGTTGATCCTGAGTGGAAGAAAGTGAGGCCCTTCCAAACTGTCATCAACTATGCCGGCCCAAACGTTGACAGAAAATCTTCGTTGGTAACTTGCTTCCACAGATGCGTGGGGATTGACATCCGCCCATACATGCCTATTGTGAAAATTTACGCTCTGCTCTCGCTGAAACTCGTTGGGGAAGATGAGTTGTAAGACGGAAACAAAGCGTTTTCATATCCATGTTAATATAAAATAACTTATGCCTCTGCATGTGAGGGATGTATCCTGCTATTTGTGCCGTACGTTGTTGTTACACGCTGTGTAATTGTCCACACAAATCATTAAGCAGAAGATGTCAGTACGTTTTCTGGGTATACGATAGATTCACCGTGTAAGTGATCAGGAGCCAAAGTACCATAAAGTGCAGCTCTGGTGTTCTCCGTTTGTGAGTTCGCCATTTAACAAAAGATCAGTATTAATGAAGTCAGGTTTTGTCTACTTGGCGGTAAATGGTAAACGTGAACTTAAGAGTGACAGGGTGTGAGTGGATGAACGGTTAACGAAGATTTTGTCCTGTAAATTTTAGTATTTGAAACATTGTAGCTACCTCCATTTTGGCATGTTCTAGAGAGAGATCTGATAATAGCGCCCTTGAGAACCAGATACCTACGTCAGCATCGTTATGGGGATTCACGTTATATTCAACTGCTGTTATTTTATTGTGGCAGAAAAGAAATAAATTGAAAGGAAAAAGTCAACAAAGAAAACATATTCACAACAAATCTGGACCGAATGACTGCTGTGTTGGAGAAACATTGACAGGATATACTATTAAAATTTATATCCTCACATTTTGCCAGAAACGTCCTCGCTGTTGACTACAGTGAATTTTCCTTCAAACCACATACTTCCCACACAAAACGAAATGTGTTTCGTACGTGGAATAACGTGAAAAATAAGACAGTACATCCTTTCCAATAATTCTCAGTTACTGTGACGGTCTCGTACGTACAACAACGTAATGACATGAGTGCTATATCCCACACTGATTATCCAGTGTTTGCGACGTTACTGGATCTACTGTCAGCACAATTTCGGCGAGAGCCCAGCAGTAACTGTTTTTCTTGTCACGCTCTCTCACGCAATGGATAACTCTGCTGTGCCATCACATCGCCTTATATGGTAAGGACATATAATCGTAACACAATATATAAAGTTTCACGTCCCATTATTTGTAACTAATTATGAACTTTACTATTATGAACTTTGCTATTATGTAAAAATACACACCAGTAACAGGTGCATAAAACGAAGTTGCAGTAATATCCCCATAAAATATAAGGAAGTCTGTATTAAGAACTGCAGTAAAACACCCCGTATCACATTGCTACTTTTAAAGTTCCTTAAAATGTTGCATGAACAAAAATTATTGAAAAGATAGGCTACAACAGAGTAGGATCTTATAGCTGAAGAGTTGCACGTTAAGAAATACGAAACTGCGCATTTAATGTTGTGTGACATTTTGGTTAGTCATTTCCACTAGTGTCAGATATGACAGAGTCCGTCTTTATTGATCGTACCATGTATTTCTCCCGAAAATATTCCCTCCGTATTCAACTGATACATATAGTCAATGGACATTATAGGCCTGTTAATTTTACTGTGGTAGGTATATATTTTATATCTATCTGTCTATGATAGTAAGAACTGGCTGTAATTACATATTCATGTCTGTTGTATATTACCATATTATTATCAACGGAGTGGGACTGAATTTACTGATAATTTAATTATATCAATTACTAAATTACTCTTTATGATGATATACGCATACTTTTGGACGAAAGTAAAATATAAGTGCCCAATTTACCTATAACTGGTTTCATTTTATTATCAGATACTTTACATTTATTAAAGTTTCAGAACGTACCTAACTTTGTTTCATATTCTGCGTGAGCAACCAGATTATATTTTTACTAATGTTAGGTAATAAATATGCCTTTTGACACCTTTCATTACTACAGTAAGTATTTATTATATGCAGCAGGTAAAGATATGTAGAAAGTCCTGTTATACAACTGACAATTAGTTTCGATACTGAGGATAGACCATTGTCCAACGAATATTTGGGTTTAGCTCGCGTTCCACAACAGTTATCGACATGAGCCATTCTAATGAACGTTGTCAACCAGTCGTGTATAGCTCTGATGCTTTAAACTGGCAGACAGCCGCAGGTACAAGCAATAGTGAAGTCAGACTGCTGAGTGGAGAGCAGTGGTCTTAGGAACGAGCCCCGCCTGTCTCTTTCAGAACTGCCAGCCTACATGCACCCTTGTTTTATGATCCTACAAAAGCAGAATCTTTGTATAGGAATACCGACGGATGATTCTTCGATGAACTGTGCAAGTCGTATTCCAACCTCATGATCGATTTGCTTTAGCTTTTTATATGGATGAACATAAGAAAAGCAAATAAGGAAGAACTCACAACAGAAAGCAAAGTGGGATTTGGAAGCGGCTGGTGTGTAACTGCATGCTGGGTTTGGCAGTGTCGTAAGCGTGATACTTAAGGCCACTCCTCTAACCCGTATCTTCTGTAACCATATTTCAAAAGAACCCTTCCACGCCCCACCACGCCCACACACACACACACACACACACACACACACACACACACCACAAACCGCCATGTTAAGGTGTATAAAATATTTCAAAATATTTTAAAATGTATTCCACACAATCACTCTTCGAAAATGATAAAACAATGGACTATCTCACGTAATATAATATTCCGGATTATTATGCCACTGATGGATGAATTTATTTTTGAAACGCAACGTTCTTTAAGGGAGATGTAGTTTTTTCCCCAAGTTCAACGCACACACTGCTTTGCAACTGACTTATGTGAAATTCCGTCTTCGGGTGCTCTCGTGCTGAGGCGTGATATCAGATTTATTGAAAACTCGAGCACATATCCACGGTTATCAGTTGTTATCATTCGTTATGCTACCATCATACGGTGGAAGACTGGTAGAAACCTTATTCACCATTGGAATTCAAACGCCATTCTGTTTCACATCGTTCTTCAGATTACAAATACGTCCCTATGGACTCTAGCCATTGCCAGTATCCAATTTTGGCAACCAATAACTCTTATCAAATCTGACACACACACACACACACACACACACACACACACACACACTGAGGGAACGAGAGAGAGAGAGAGAGTCAGCTGAGATGTTCTGTACATATATATCCTGTACAATTGCCTCTTACCACCCGTCACAAGTTTCAAGTGACCCATGATTTGTGGCTGTTTTCCTCTAGGCACATAACACTTACAGTGTGGAAGAGCATAAACAAACACAAAAATAGCCCCCATAATAGAAGTGTATTTCACATTTACGTGCAGTGGAATTGTAACAACGTTTGGGTATCACATCCCGTATCAGCACACACGTGAAAATATTAAGAAATGTGATAAGCCCTTCAGCTACATTCTTTTCGATTCTCTTCACTTTTGGCTGGCAGGAGTGGCCGAGCGGTTCTAGGCGCTACAGTCTGGAACTGCGCGACCGCTACCGTCGCAGGTTCGAATCCTGCCTCGGGAATGGATGTGTGTGATGTCCTTAGGTTAGTTAGGTTTAAGCAGTTCTAAGTCTAGGGGACTGATGACCTCAGAAGTTGAGTCCCATAGTGCTCAGAGCCATTTGAACCATTTTGAATCATCTCTTCACTTTTAATTAAACGCTGATGTAAAAAAATCACAATACTAAAACTTATTAACTTAGAGTACTAAAATTTCCGATCACAAGTTAATGTAAGCGCGAGATAAGCCATTGCATAAGTGAACTGTAGTTACATTCGTAATCAGTGTAACCGCCAGAATCTTGAACGCAGACATGCGTCATGCACCTTGATACCGAAAACATCATAAATACTAATCAATGTAGAATTGTTAAAAACTCAAATAACAAGCTGGTAGAATTCAAGAATGTACCGTAATTGGTTGGAGACATTATTTCTCTCATTTGTACATTTAATTACAAGTTAAACTATTAATCTCTATGTTATTAAAACTACACCAAACAAAGAGAATAGAAAGTGTAGTTTTCTGTGTGTAAATGAAAAAAAACTGTAATTATTTTGTATCTGGATGTTTGTTTTCTTATTCATTGTCCTGCGGGAAAGAAGGAAAGAAAGAAAAGATGGATCTTCAAAAGTCTCTTCTAGTTCCACGCACGTGAATATAAGGAAAGGTATGCTTACAGCTTCGGTTATTTTATATGAATACCTGTTATGCATTCTCTGGCATAATTCAGCGTTCAGTAACCAAGTAGGAAGTTCGAGTCCTCCATCGGACATGGATGTGGGTGTTGTTCATGGCGTAAGTTAGTTTAAGTTAGAGTAAGTAGTGTGTAGGCATAGGGACAGATGTCCTAAGAATATTTGGTCCCTTAAGACCTTACCACAAATTTCCAGATTTTAGAGGCATTGACACGGAAAATTAGACAAGTGGTGGACAAAATGGAGATGTATAATTATTGCCTAACACCAAACCAAAGCTTCTGTGTGCAAGGAAAATAAACTGTCATAACATTATTTCCACGTCTGTGCGACACTACCCGTCAAGTATCACCGATTCCCAGAATTCCTTTCACATCCCCAACGTCCTCCTTAGCGTGATCTACTGTCTTCGAATATTCAACAGCAAAACCTTTCCACGATACATAACACCTCCATCTTGATGAGTATTACAGGAGACTGCGTGCATAACAGGAAAAGAAATGAAAAGTTTTGTGCTGAAATTGGACAATAACATGCCGAAATCGTCTAATGCAACGGTGATTCTGCATGACGCAAGATTGTGGCAAGATTCCGGAAGTATGTAAAATTTGTTATTTACAAAATTCACGTCTGTTCCAAGTTCTGTAGTTGTCGATTTCCATAATTCATCGCGTGAGGGGTATCCTCACTTCTGCCACCGACTCAAAACCGGCACAGCTAGGACAACGTAACGTCCACAAATATTTCTAATGAGCAATAGTACTAGCTGCTTTACGTGAGTCGACACACATCTACAGTTATTACATAAACAAATCCGCCCATCACAACATTTTCTAAGTCATTTCCAATGTATATAGATTCCATTCCTTCAACAAAGCGCTTGTGTGAAAACACATTTTGCTGACCAAGTTTGGCGATAACCTTTATAGAGAGGTCATCTGTCGTGGCTTACACTAAACTATCTATAGTATCTAGGGATAGTCAGAAGATTGTTTGTAGTAGGAAACTAGTGCTACAATGGATTCCTTACGGTTTCCAGAGCTACTTAGCATTGCATGGTTTATGCAGATTCTAATGATATGACACAACACATGGCACAAGGTTATGCTGAGTGAGATGTGTGAAAGACCTAATAATTAGAGGAGTAACTGGGAATAATACAATAATATGATGCAGGCTTGACTGGCTTCTGTACTGGTATTCAAGCATGTATTTCTCACGGTACTTACATACTTTTGTAAAAGTGAAGTACCACATGTGGTGAAGTGTATTTGGTACAGATGTTTCGCTTCCTGCCGACATGGGGAATTGCAATGGAAATACTGCTTGTGTGAGAAAGTGTTAATGAATCATGATACGCTGCACTAGCCTCCCTGAATAGCAGCCAGTGTAATACGGTATGACTGCATCTGACATCTATCTGCAATAACTGATTGAAGGCCACCATCTGCGAGTCGACATTTGCGTTTCTTGTGCTGCCAGCGGTTGATGTTGATTAAATTAAGACATAATGAACTGTCAGTGCTGCTTCGTCTGTCCAGTGGTTACAGCCACACTTGACCTCTAGCTGTCTGCATGTGTAGAAAGCACTCCAGGCACACGAGATTCGTACTCAGGATGCTAACAAGAGGGAGATGCCACCTCGTGTGTGCGGCCCCACAGACCGGTCGCATGTGGGATTACTGGTTGTTGTATTTGCTATTACTAATAAAAGCATAGTCATTGTTCTCTAATCAGTTCCTGCAATATCTTCCAGCAGGATAAACATGGGAAATCAGTGATGTGGTATATATGTTCAGCACCTAGAGTTTTGTGTGTGTACATGTGCATATGAGTGTGTAGGTAGAAGGCAAGGGCATTTGGTTTTAGACACAGGGGTTATATTGCATTTTAAATTTGGAGAAAAAAACGTTAAGAGGAGAAGAGTGTACTAGATACACTGTATAGCATCACATGTCAGGTGTAAATGGCTTTCACAGCACAATTTGTGAGATGTGGTAGATCAAATGGACCCATCTATTTTAGAGGGACTCATTCCTAGTCTTTATTATTTGCAAAAAAATGATATATTATGAAAGTATCCGTTAGCACAGTGCAGCAAAATTTGGCGTTAATGGGCTATGGCAGCAAACGACCGACGTAAGTGCCTGTGCTAGCTGTAGAACATCGTCTACAGCGGCTCTCCTGTCTCGTGACAATATCGGTTGCGCCCCAAACGACTGGAAAACTGTGGCATAATCGGGTAAGTCCCGCCGATTTCGATTGGCAAGAACTGATGGTAAGGTTACAATGGGGGCACCCCCCCCCCGAAGCCATGGATCCAAGACACTATTCAAACTGGTGGTGGCTCTATAATAGTGTGGACTGTGTGTACACGGAAGGGACTGGCCCTCTGGTCCAACTGACTCGATCAGTGACTGGAAATTATTATATTCATCTACTTGGAGATCCTCTGCAGCCATTCATGAACTTCTGTTCCCAAACTACGATGCAATTTTTCTGGATGACAATGGGCCATGTCTCCAGGCCACAGTTGTTCACGATTGGTTTCAGGAACATTCTGAACAGCTAGAGCGAATGATCTGGCCACCCATATCGCCCGACATGAGTCCCATCCAACATTTATGGGACGTAATGGAGAAGTCTGTTCGTGCACAAAACCCTACACCGGCAAGCTTTCGTAACTATGGACGGTTGCATAGGCAGCATGGCTTAGAATTTCGGAATGGGACTCCTAACGACTTTTTGACATTGTGTAACATCGAGACGCTGCACTAGGTCAGGCAAAAGAAGATCTACAGGAAATTAGAAGGTATCCCAAGACTGTTTCACCTCAGTGTATGTAACGATATTATAACAGTAATTGTTTCATGCATTCTTTTCCGATTTTCAGTTGTAAAAGATGTAACAGTGTTTTTCATATTCTTACCGGTGTACACATGCCCATCCTAAGTTCTTTAGGTTTAGGATAATATTCTCAAGTACATGAAGATCGTAAATGTGAATCCCAAAACCCATTGTAAATGATAATTTCACTGCAAATAAATGTATAGGGCAGTTCTACTGCTGTGGCTACTGATGTATTATAATTCTTTTCTGGCAAGACTGAAACATGGGTTATTTTAATCTTGGGACAAGTTTACTGCATGTGGATGTGTAATATAAGGACTGTCGCTTTACCGCCATTTTTGAGTCACGAACTGTTTTTTAGAGTTGCGGTCAGAGAGGACTGATAGTGACGTCATAGTTCACCATATTTAGTGATGTGTTACCTCCACCCGAAGGTCCAACAAAGGGGATGGAATGAGGAGTAGTGGGAATTTGTCACAGCTAATAAAGCCAATTAAAACATCATAAATTGCGCTTTTATACCCATTGCTCCACTACCACTGTTTTGTCAATATCATCCACTTGCAGTTCTTAACGTCAGTAATTAAGGGCAGGACAAACGACTGTACATCGATAAGATCTTTTTATCTCAGTAGGCGGATATTGATTTTTCAGCAGTGTATTGATGAAATATTACAATTGCGCCTAGTGCATCTATTTTCAAAGATTTTTCTTTCTCTTTCCAACTCGTTTGTGTCATGTGTGATATTTGAAATCCATTGTAATCGTCCATGAGAGTGGGTAATTGGCATATTGTGTGGGCCAGGCTACCACGTTCTCTCTTGAAAACTAGCGATCTGTGATCTACCTCCTCCGCTATAGTGAACTCAGTCTTGAGATAAATCTGATTGAAATGTTCGTGAAAGAGCTCTAGTTTCTCTCTGCTATTCTCCCACGACATAAATATATCATCTATGTAACACAACCATACGTTCCGCTTTCTCTGGGGTTCCTGTTGGCTGTTCTTCGAAATTTTCCTCGAAGAAATTTTCTATCACTGAACTTAAAGGACTTCCCATAGCCATGCAACGCGTCTCTCCGTAAAACTCATCGTTGCATCTGAAGTAAGTGACCATGAGATAATATTTAAACAACGAACGAAAAATTACTAGATGAACGTAAGAACAGCTGCATGAGGAAGGAATCCTACAAGTCAGCTCTTGGAGAACGTGCTTTGCTCCCAGGAGACCACCAGAGTCGATCTGATAAGATTAAAGCACTGGCAGTCACAAGCGGATAATAATAAAGACTACAAAGAAAGGTCATAGAGATCACTAAACACACCGATCTTAATCGGAAGGAGGATAGTGTGAAACTGAATGGTTTCCCGTCTCTCTCACTGAAGAAGGCGTGTAAGAGTACATCGGTATGATTAATAGCAACAGCAGTCGACGGCAACCGACAATGGTGACCTGCGCTTTAGGTTTCAAAGTATGTCACGTCAACCTCCATGCGGGAACACGAGAAAACGAAATTTTACTGCAGTCAGTATTGCAAGGCAGGACGTATATCGGAGCTTCGAGAAAGTTACAACCCCACCGTAGTTTTGCTTCGCAGATTGGGACTACACGTTGTACACTACTGGCTTTAAAATTGGGCATTGAGTCAAGCACAGCTTGGACGGCGTGTACAGGTACAGCTGCCCATGCAGCTTCAACACGATAGGACAGTTCATCAAGAGTAGTGACTGGGGTATTGGGACGAGCCAGTTGCTCGCCCACCACTGACCAGACGTTCTCAGTTGAAGAGACATCTAGAGAATGTGCTGACCAGGGCAGCAGTCGAACATTTTCTATATCCATAAAGGACCGTACAGGACCTGCAACATGAGATCGTGCATTATCCTGCTGAAATGTAGGGTTTCGCAGGGATCGAATGAAGGGTAGAGCCACGGGTCGTAACACATCTGAAATGTAACGCCCACTGTTCAAAGTGCCGTCAATGCGAACAAGAGGTCACCGACACGTGTAACCAATGGCACCCCACACCATCACGCCAGGTGATACGCCAGTATGGTCATGACGAATACACGCTTCCAATGCGAGTTCACCACGATGTCGCCAAACACGGATACGACCATCATGATGCTGTAAACAGAACCTGGATTTATCCGAAAAAATGACATTTTTCCATTCGTACACCCAGGTTCGTCGTTGAGTAAACCATCGCAAGCGCTCCTGTCTGTGATGCAGCGTCAAGGGTAACCGCGGCCATGGTCTGATAGTACATGTTGCTGCAAACGTCGTCGAACTGTTCGTGCAGATGGTAGTTGTCTTGCAAACGTCCCCATCTGTTGACTCAGGGATCGAGACGTGGCTGCACGATCCGTTACAGCTATGCGGATAAGACGCCTGTCATCTCGACTGCTAGTGATACGAGGCCATTGGAATCCAGCACAGCGTTCCGTATTACTCTCCTGAACCCACCGATTCCATTTCTGCTAACAGTCATTCGATCTCGACCAACGCTAGCAGCAATGTCGCGATAAGACGAACCGCAATCGCGATAGGCTACAATCCGACCTTTATCAAAGTCGGAAACTTGATGGTACACATTTATTCTCCTTACACGAGGCATCACAACAACGTCTGACCAGGCAATGCCGGTCAACTGCTGTTTGTGTATGAGAAATCGGTTGGATACTTTCCTCATGTCAGAATGTTGTAGGTGTCGCCACCCGCGCCAACCGTGTGTGAATGCTCTGAAAAGCTAATCATTTGCATATCACAGCATCTCCTTCCCGTCGGTTAAATTTCGCGTCTGTAGCACGCCATCTTCGTGGTGTAGCAATTTTAATGGCAAGTAGTATATTTCGATAAGAAATTCATTTGACCAAGACGTAATAAACCCGAACGTTTTGATAAGTGTGACATTTCCGGCAACAAAAGTTGACATGTTATTTGGTATTCGTTGGTCAGATCCCTGCATTCTTGCTAACACATCGACTACATTGCAGCCATAGAATGTCGGAATAAACTGTACCTGAGGGCAAGAAGGTGAGGAACAGGGTGCTGTACGTGGTCACTATGGAGAAGAATGCACTGACGGGGCTCAGTCTAGCGGTGATCACGCCCAGCAAGTTGGCCACTGGGCGTCCAGAGGACACCTGCCGCGCCGACAGCCGCAGCTCACGGTGGGCGGCGCCACCCGCACGAAGCCCTTCCAGCAGTAGCTCCGAGCACAACCTCTTAGTGCTCCTCGCTTCTGCCTCCACACAGTGAGCTGGCAGGACGAGTAGCGTCAACTGAACTAGGCAGAGGCACATTACCAACTTTCCTTGCAGCTGTCCATATTACCTGAACCTAGGAATGCTGATTTGGTTCCAAGGAGGTAGAACCCAACTGTCGACTGCAGTGCAAATGATAGGAAATATAACACTAGGAAACCCTCACGTGCAGATGCGGCCAAGTCTGACAGTTCACAGAGCTCTGCAAGCACTCGTGTGAGAGACCGCACATCGGCTGACATACGCCAAACAAATCTACTGTGTACTTGTAGCCTCCCTGTGCTTACATATCGGTTCTTCGTAGACTCTTTACCATTACTTGCCGCAAGCACGTCATTTCTCATGTCACGTAAACAAACATTCAGAAGTGAAATTCTGTACTTTATCATCAACTGTAAATACGCAAATCTCAAATTAGTTAAAAAGGCGCAAAGAAAGGAGCCTACAGTAACTACAAATCAAAGCTGGTGGTCCTCGTTATTACTAACCGTAAAAATGTATGTGTACAATGAAACAACATAACGAAGTAACAGAGAAAGTTGGAGTTTTACTACTTTTCCGTCATATGTATTCACAGGCCCAATATGGGTCGTTGGAATTTTGTCACATGACACTACCGACTTCAGCATGTTCTCGTACTTTTTGTATTGCAGAATGCGTCTGCACTTATCGAACACAAGCTCATTGCTGACCAACTCAATTCGCCGAAAAGCGTGATAACGTTTACTACAAAGAAAGTACCTAACAATCTACTGTGGAAGTGCAACAAAATGTATACGGAAATGAGTTGTAATACGCTGGCAAGACTCACAATAACCAAATCCGATCTCACTCTCTTCACTAATCTGGCCTTCTCATCAACTGTGAATGGCATGAGCCCAAACAATTTGCATGTGAAGTGAAACGGTTTAATGGCCAATAAAAGTCTTTTTGTGATTTCAGGCACCATCGTCGTAGATTCATATGCTGACATCATCTGCAAAAGTGGAAACTATTTTATAGTTTAGTCATGTTGCATGCTTCACTATTCATTGCTTAATGGAATATTAAAGCAAGGTATGTACATTACGTAGTATTTTACAAATCACTGTGATATTTATCTAACAAAATACCAGTTAATGCAATTTTTAGTTTCCTCTGTAGGAGTAAGGATTAATAAATAATGGTGAGAATAAAATAAGATTTATTGCTTCCTGAACATTTCCAGAAATTTCTGCAGAGATCACTTCGTTCTATACGATTGAATGTGGCCCTAATGTTTTCAGGTAACATGACATGATTGTTGACAACAACTCCACACACTGCAGCGTTTATCCCACGACAGTCTATCTCCTCAGACAGGAAGATCTGTAGATATTTCAATAAAATTTGCAACAGTTGATTTGGTCTGTTTCCTCAAATTCATCCAGGTCTTCTCCCCCCAACTCCCAACCCCTCCATCCCACCTCTACCCAACCCACGCATTTTCCCCACAGGAGATTAGGTTGAAGCTTCAGAGAGAACTTTAGTAATAATCACAATACTGAAGTTATGAGAAATTCTGATTTGCAGTTAATATTCGCTGAGGCTGTAAAGCATGTATTTCAGCTGAACAGGACTGGTCATCTCTTAAAATGATAACCACAAAAATTGAATAGACAAACATAGATAGAAGGAAGACCACGGCAAAGAAACTGTGGGAGAGGGAAGATATATATTTATTGAGTTATGCTGGAAAGAATTACAAAACCCTATCAGCAAACTAACTCAGAAATTTAATCTAAGAAGCGCAAGGAAGACATTGAAAAATGACTGTAGAAAAAAAGTGCATACATACAAGACGAAATGTTTGTTGATAACTGTCAGAGTATCTTCCTGGAAACTAAAAGCATAGGCGTCAACATTAATAGCGCAAACAGAAGAGCAGTGGTAACCGCAAAGGAAAGAACAGAAAGGTAGAGAGAATACAATGAGGATCTCTACAGTCAGGTAGGGCCGTATACCAGGGGATAGAAGAAAAAAGTCGTCTTGGAAGACCTGGACGGCCAGAATTAAAAGTCAAAGATTTCAAAGCTTTGAAAGACCAGTCGAACAAGTACGGAGGCATATATGACATTGGTTTGGAATTGAGAAAGTCATTGGAGAAACTGGCACCCAGATGATAAGTTACGGTATAGAATCCGGTGACAAACCTTCAGACATTCGGAAGAATATCATCCACGCAGTCCCTAAGATAGTAAGCCCGTGGAAACTAATGCACAGTACACTCCACAGCTCATACGTCATAGATGCTGAGCAAAAGAATAGAAATGAAAACCGAGTTTCTGTTACACAATATTTTCTTCATGGCAGGACCAAAGCAATGAAGAGAAAATGCCACATTTATTCACAAAACAATCAGTTAGGCTTTAAAAAAGATAAAGACATTATAAAATCAGGGCAGAAGTAATAATAGAAGCAAGAGATTTTTTCAGGAATTATCAAAAGTGCTTGACAAAGTGAAGTGGAACCAGATATTATAAATCTTAGAAAATTAGTAATAACGTACAGAAAATGAATGATAAAATACTGTAATAATAGAAGACGAAGAAATAATTGTTGAGATTAAAAAGGCTGTAAGGCATATACCGTCTCTAGTATGTCAAAGAAACAATAAAAGAAGTAAAAGGAATGTTCAGAAGTAGGAAGATATTACTGGGTGAAACGATATCAGTGCTGGGAATAGCTGATGACATTGCTGTCGTTTGTCACGTGAAAAAGAAGCACAAAACCTGTTGAATGAGATGAATAGCCTACGAATCGCGCAATATGTACCAACAGTAAACAAAAGAAAGAAAAGTATTGAGTAATAGCATAAATGGGATTATTGACAAAATTAGTATCAGAATTGGGGACCATGCATTACATGACGTGAAGCAATACTACCATGAAAACAAAACAACGCATGGGATATGTTGGAAGGACGATATAAAAAACGTATTAGTTCAGATGAAGACAGCATTTTTCGGTATAAGAAATCTGCTTGTGTATTTATCAGGTTACGTGGGACCACGCGTGCCAAAGCTGCTACATCGTGGAAAGACTCGGTAGATACTTCACATAGCTTGGATTAGAAGATTTATAAAAAGCAGAAATAATAAAACACAAGAAAGAAAATCAGACAGATTACGAATGAATAAAACATTACAGAGAAAAATTGTAGACTACACTGAGGAGCTTTTGTATAGAATAGAACTGTGCCACAAGGAAACCTCTCAAATTGGATTTCAGTCCTTGTGGTTTATAAGCAAATTTTTACAGTTATCTTAAAAGTCAATGCTGCATACTTCTCTGCACAATCAATAAGGAATTATTATTCAAATGCTTATCGCTCTTTCGTCCACTGTTCACTGAATGGATGCTGCTGTTTGTTCAGATTGAGTGAGTATTGTTAATAATTAATTCCTTGATGGAATATAGACTATGTACAGGAACGGCAGAGTCAAATTTCTTAATTACTTGAACAACGCCGTACACGAAGTTCACGAACTGACATCGCCGATCAGTCTGACCGTCATTTTCTGAACTGTGAATATTCTTTGTGAGCGCATGCAGTAGCTCCAAACATACAACACACGTGAGATAACAGACTGAAAATAAAAAGTGCCAACCAACCTTGGGGATTTAGTGTCAGAGACAGAGGAGCTGATTGTTACACCGAAGACAGAAACAAAGGTTCAACAAAGACATTGCATGTGATTGTTAGAAGAATTTTAATGGTCAGTTGTGTTCGACCAGCTTGCGACAGTAGATTTCTCTTTTTCAAGAGTTCCATCGAAGAAATTATATCTATTGTGTTTTGTTTCTGTTAAGTGTTAATCTGTTCTCTGAGAACCACGTGCTTTTGTTACGGGCTTTCTTATTAGCTACATTATTTACAACAGGTCCCACGTTTTTTTAGAATAACACTTGTTTCATCTGATAAGAGACATATTTTGCGTCAGCTGTCATATTTAGTGGCAAATCCTGCATACATATAAAGAGAAGCAATGGTTCAAGAACAGAAATCTGGGAACCCATTCCCCATCCACATTCAGCTGATTCAATCTTTTTGCCTGTTTGTCGCTACTGGAGGACGACAGCCTTCTGTTTCCTGTTTGGTGGCGAAACTCTCAACCCTCTTCCCTAGTTCCTTAGTGCTCCCATTTATTCAAAACTATTACATGGTCCACACAATGAAATATCGTTGTTAAATTAAAGAGAATACCCGTTCTCCACTATATGTCGTATAGCCCTGTTAGTACTTCATACAAAAAATAATACAAAGCATTTTCTCTGGATGCTGGTTTTCTGCAGATGAATTGCGAACGAGACAGCAACCAATGTGTATTGAGATGGGCCACTACTCTCTTACACCATGCTTTTTCAGAATCTTTTAAAAACACAAAGATCATAGAAAGTGGCTGATAACTGTCTACATTACATGTTTCACCCATTTTATAGGATAGATTCGGCAGCGAGTATTTCACTCTTTGAGGTAACTGACCACATGTGAAAGACATATACACAGGTGCTTGGATATAGAGCTATCATAAGTAGCACAGACCTTCATAAACCTACTCCAATTTCTCCATGACTGTGGGTTCTTTTTAGTTATTCAGTCAGTTTTACCTTTTTTTCCTGTAGCTACAAGTGATGCCTTTGCCTCCAAACATTAGCTTTCAGTAGCTTTCAGTTCTGCCCATCTACCTGTAAAACAAAATTTTTATTTAACTTTCAGGTTATTGACACAAAGGTATTACTGAATATTTTACTCAGTTTCTCTGGATCACTAACAGTTTCAGTCCCACAAAATCGACGTATAATACGTTGAGCACCAACTCTCCCCTCTCATACCTCTATTAGAACTGATGCTATGTATTTGACTTTATTCTGAGAACTTTCTATTCTCTTCATGTAATGAACTTTATTTCTCTGATGATATTCTTCAGCATTTTGCAGAAATTTGAGTAGTAAATTTCCTTAACCAATTCCTGACTGGCCAGCTCCCTCCAGTCTCTACACGATAATCTAATGCCGATAACTATTCATATATGTTTATTATTAATGCGTATAACCCTCCAATATTTTTCTGCTAATGTCAAAGAATGCGAAAGAGATTTGAAAAGAAAAGTGTTATACTTGTTCAAGTTGTTTGTATGACAGACTTCTTGTTTGAATTCTGTTTCTAGATTTGCTTGAAATGCCTGCACTGGAACAGGACTAATAGCTTTAAATCTTTTTTTTATTACTGTGGAGTACAGTTCAGCCTTGACTACTTTCAGTACTTTTATCTATGCATAATGATATGATAAGAAATTGCTAATTTTTCTCACAAAAAATTGGTCAGTTAGAGAGCAATCCATTAAGTTATTTAATCAAACATCAGCCTTGCAAATGATGATTACGTGCTACTTGTTTGTAACTGTATGCTTGAAAGTGAATAATGGGCTGTGTGAAAACCAGAAAAGAGAAGAATCGAAGCAACTGAGATGTAGTGCATGAAGGAAAACGACATTTGAGGGAACTGAGATAAAAAATTAGGTCTTCTTCACATCATGACAAGGGAAGCAGAATATGCAAATGAAAGTGCAAGAAGAGCTAGCATTTTAAGACATTACGTAGCCAGAAATTCCACGTTGCTGGACGACAAAAATGCAGTGGAAGACGCAGAACAGAACACATACAGGGTGACAATTATCGAACTACATGAAAATAACGTAAACTAGTTTCAAACTACGGCGTCCACACACTTTATTCAACATGAAAACGTCACCACAGATATTCGGATTTAGGTTATGACACGTTCGATATGCCTGTCATCACTGCCGATGATGTGGGGCAGACGAATAGCGAAATTCTGCATGACCCGCTCAAGTGTCAGTGCTGTCGATGCTCCTCTGAATGGCTGATTCCAGCTAGGCAATGCTTTTGGGGTTATTGCCTTACACCTTGTCTTTAATATGGCCCCACTAAAAGCAGTCGCGCGCGTTCATATCCGGAGAATATGGGGGCCAACCGAGACCCATGCTAGTGGCCTGGGGGTACCCTGGAGGCAGAACGTGGTCCCCAGAGTGCTCGTCCCGGACATGAAACTTTCTCCAGCTTCGGTGGGGTAGACCTCCGTCTTGCATGAACTAGAGCTTGCCGAAATCGGGATGACTTTGGTTATTGGGAATGAAAACATTTTCCAAAATCGTACATTCGTTAATCACCGTGCCCTCAAGGAATATCACACCGAGTATTCCGTGACTGGACATTTCACACCACACAGTCACACGTTGAGGGTGAAGAGACTTCTCGATCGCGAAATGCGGATTTTCAGTCGCTAAATGCGCTAATTTTGCTTATTGACGAACCATCCAAATGAAAGTGGGTTTCCTCACTAAACCATACAACAATGCGCATCCTAATTCTCGCAATGCCCCGCAGCCAACGGTGCAGTTTGAACGTTCTACTGCAAACCTTTGATATGGTTCAATAATTGTCACGCTGTATAACATACGCCGCCCAGAGATGAGATATCTGATTCTCCGCCTCGTGATGACTGGCTGTTGTGTGCTGTCGTTAGGTTAGTTAGGTTTAAGTATTTCTAAGTTCTAAGGGACTGATGACCATAGATGTTAAGTCCCATAGTGCTCAGTTCCATTTGAACCATTTTTTTGAGATATCCGAACACTTTTATCGATAATAATACATACTCGATAAGAACTATTACGCACAATTTTTCCAGCCAGTTTGTTGCCTTCGAAGGTTCTGTGAAAATGGCATTTAGTCGAATTTCACTATCTTAAAATACAGCTTCATTTAATGAAAAATGACCTTAGAACTCAAGCGTTTACTTGTCGAGTTTGACAACCAGGAAAACCGTTGCTAGGACAATATATTACTGTTGACAAGGCAACATGGGCAAGATGACCAGCGTTCATAATTATGTTACTTGCAGTAAATTTCGACACTGTTCAAACACATCTGCAAGGAAACATACGCCTGTATCTGTGTATAACCCACAAGCATTCAAATTTGAAAATGCCACACCTGCAGCGCCTGTTCATAAGGTGAAACGTCCCCTTTGAACAATTTCTACAGGACTGTGCTTAAACTGACACACAATATTTTGTTAGCGCAAAGCAATCTGACTTTCAAAATTCCCTACAAAAGAATGGCCCTGACTAGCATTAAACTATACCTTTTACAAATCACTTACCTCACAAAATCTTCGCTGCTCAAGCTACTGCAATACAGCGAGCGCCACTACTGCCAGCTAAATAAAAGATTCAAACTACTGAAGGCACTAACTACTGATAGGGATAGTTAGCAAATGAAAGATATTAATAGACAACAAACAATGTATTTACCTTGATATCATCATATATAAATATACCAGTTCATGAAAAATTACAAAACTCCGCCATCTCTCTCCACACATCCACCACTGCTGGCGGCTCACCTCCAACTGCGCAACGCTACGCGCTGTTCACAGCCAGCTGCCTAACACTACAATGGCGAGTATTACAACAATGCAAAGCAGCCACAGACTGCACACAGCACAGCCAGTGATTTTCATACAGAGGTGGCGTTACCAATAAGAAATCCTAAACAGCCTACTTACATAAGAACCTCAACAGCCTACTTACATAAAGATAACATAAACAGCCTACTTACATAGCCCCCATGCTCCCCACAAAAATTTTAAAAATTTTTTTTGGGCAGTGGCCAATAACGATTTGAAAAAATTTTTCATAATTACAATAACAAAGATATCAAATGCACACACTTATTTATACAATGCTGGTCAAAAGCTAAAATTTTTGTCACAGTCCATAAAGACAGTCCAGATTGTTCATCACTGTAAAATTTCAGTGTTTTTCTCAAAGTCTGAGCAGTAAAAGAAAATGCACACGGAAGTAGTGGATTTCCATGGAGTCTTGAAGAAGCAGTGTTGTCCTTCCAACGGAAAGACAGTGCTGACTCTTGACATGCTGACAGGTAATGGGCCACAATATAGCAAACCCACAGCAGAGTCATTTGACGTTTTGAAGAACATTGGAGGTAGGTCATCACAGAGCAGACCCACCGTAGTCCTGGTAGAGATTACGATACTGGTGGGCCACCAGAGGTGCAGACCCACTGCAGTCCTTGTAGAAATAATGGTATTGATGGATCATCAAAGATGTAGACCCACTGTAGTCCTTGAAGAGATGGCCAGCAGCCATCTGTTGTGACTGTGCAGGTGCACAATCACCACTGAAGAGTCTTGCGGATAATGTAGCAAGTCCATAAACCACCACTTGTGCACTCACAAAGTTTCTGGAATTGTCCTTAGAACCAGCAATGCTGTTATCCAGTCCCTTGCTGAATTATTAATACACTTGCAAACACTGACAGTCCCTACTTCTCACATATTGTCCATATACTATGACCAACAGAAACGTGTGCAGTGAAATGTAACTTACAAGTTAATAATATCATGAACTGGTGACAATTACAATTTTATAACATAAGAATACAATTACAAAGGTACAAAATACATCATTAAAGAACATAATAATACAGGTAACATTTGTAGTACAGGCTTTACAAAAGAATCGAACTAACATATACATCAGTGGAATTATGACATGAGTACATACATAAAAGATCACAATAACTTTTGAAACATCAACTTTACACATGAGCATTAAACAGAATAAATAATGTGTAAGCATATTTATAAGGTAAATAACATATTATTAATGCCAATTATATTTGAGGATAACAGTATTCCTCATCATAGTGAATGTAGCTTAATATTAAAAGAAGAAAAAAATTCTATGAAACTACACAGAGACAGGAAGAAAACAAATACACAAGGGTACACAAACATATAGTGGGATAACACCAATAGGAAAGGACAGGGTTCGTTTTCAGTGTAACATTTGGTACTGCAGTCCAACCCAAAACTTCATATATCTTTCCTCTTATTTCATCCTTTGTTTCCACCAAAAAAATTCGATCTAAGCATGCTTTCTGTATTTATATGTTCACACATTTCTTACCTCATTTTATTTTCCATTATCTTACCTCATCATTTATTTCCTAGAAAATCCTACCTATACCTGCTTTCTGTACGTTTTTCGTATAGATTCTCAATGCATTTCTTCCAATTCATCGCAACTCATTCTCTTCTATAGTCTACCCCCTCTTAAGCTAACTTAAATCTACTGAGCTCAGATGCTAAACTAAGGGACGAGGCAATGCAGCAGCACAAAACAATTAACACAAACATCAATGACGAAAAAAATTCAAATTTGCAAAGCAAGCAGCATTAAACCTGGCTTAGCAGAGTAACACAAATTAAAATTCAGTAGCACTACGCCTGGCAAACAGCAGCAACTTATACCTAGACATGACATAGCTCAAGCAGAAAAAATATTACACTAAAATGGCCATGTCTAAAACCTATGTCACATCTTAACACTAGAGTGATGCATCACGAGAACTTACACTAGCAGATAAGTTACCAAATCGTAAAGAAATTATTTATGCAATTCCTGTGAAGGGAAATGTCTATTTATGTGCCCTCGTTTTCTTGTAAGTAGATCATAAATTTCTTATTGACTGGATCTGTAGGCATAAAATAACTATATTAGTACATATATTAAATTTTATTTTAACCAATGCTGCAGTGCAGCTAGAAACTTGATATTAAACAAAATGTGTAAATAAATACATAAAGCAAGCCATATGGCATTTTTCTTAACTAGCAAGACAATAGCTGTGAAATGTTTCTCATCGTTTCATTAGGCATTTCAGTAAAATATCATAAATTACGAGCTCCACAGTATGCTTTCAACAAGGAGATGTCAGTAGCGCGGACAATGGCCTTCCCTTTCTTTTTTTTTTTTTCTACCTGTGCTTCTGACGAGGCACTCACACTAATGGCTTGTTCTCCAGGCGTCTGACACAGCTGGGTGCCCGCGACGCATTACGTGCAGGTGGTCACTTAACTTTCGTACGGAAATATTTACGACAGCAGTTTCTGCTACCGTCTCACATAGAAATATTTCACAGGTCAAGAATTAGCGTTGCAAATCTGTAGAAACAAAATGCTATTGATATAACAGTGTCCAAAAAAATTTTCGTCTGCATTGTAATACATTCACGAATATACACACACATTTCATAACTCTTAAAGTACGATTCTTGGTTTCCAACAACCTTTTCCACAAATCAGAGTCCCTAAACACTACTCATTATTCCTTACCTTATTCGTCGACACTTCTTCAGTATTTCATCATAAGAAATACGTAGCATAATAAACATTCCTCAACAACATAATACACATCGTCGTCGTAATAATAACATCATAACACCTCAGTCAAATCTCAAAATCGTCGTAGCTTCCTCCAATAATTTCTAAGCCGAAAAAGAATTCTCTGCTCATTTAAATAGTGTCATCTACCTCAAACGTACTTTAAAAATCATGATCTCATACCCAATATATCATTCAAAGCTCTCATAGTATCACAGTGATTCCGAAAAAATATGAACAGTTTACAAAGTACAGACAAAATACAGTTTCATAAGTGTGAAGTTATCCAACTGTGTAATTGCGTAAACATGTGTCACTGATATAGTAAAAATAAATGTTTGTCTCTCTCAGTTAAATGATCAGATAGCTGTGTAATTTGTGTGTTAGAGAAATATGGTACCGATGTGTAAAGTTGTATAAGCAAATACCATATTAGCTAGGGTTCCTTGTGCTTGCCAAACACATGGTACACAAAGTAGGCGTGTACCCCCCTGAGGATTAATGTAATTATACCCTCAGGTGTTACAGATTACACCAATGGAATGAAATATATCACGGAAAACTTTCTTTGTAATTCAAAAATCTTTAAAAATAAATGTTTTAAGTATAAAATTGATCACTGAAATGCGTGTCCTGCAGCGCTAAATGTGCGTCTTGTTGCAACATAATCTGTGTGGAAGTGTCGTAGTTATCGTCCTCCGAAAGCTAAGTTCTGCAGAAGCCAATGTACTTACCTCATGATAAACAAAAGTGAAATGCTTTGCGTATAGATATCGCAGTTATAATGCTTATTGGCGTGATGAAGAAAGTACTGTACAGTAACGTAATGTTGTGCCACGAAAAAGGCTGTCTCATTGTTGCTATACCACAAAAGTTACTACTAAAACATGTTTTTCTTTCCAGAAGAATTCAGAAAACTGTGCAGATATAAAACAGAAACACCGCAAAATCAACATTGTAAATTGTCACTCATTAGTAGCGTCGTGATAAAATCTTGTAGCTGTCACATAAACTAACCTCTGTGTCATCTGGTATCTCTCAGAAAGTACTTTAAATTCAGAATGTATTTTCAAATAAACCAAAATGTTGCATTAAAATCTCATTAGCAGTACTGGTAAATGTTCTAAGTATGTGAGCCTTATAGTCGTTACGTAATCGTGCAACAAACAAGCAAGAATGTACACACACAATAACACTGTGACGTCTGTTCACTATAACAATGCATTCGTCATTTCTGTTTAAATAAGTTCTCTTGGTTCTTGACTGGATATTTCACTTCAAACATTGTTACATGTTAACAGTTTCTAAAGCATACTAGTAACGTGAAGTGAAACGTTTTATGGCAAAGACAAAGTTAAAAGGCAGATTATCTGTCAATAAATGGTTTTACATGAGAAATGTGGTGTAAACCTTTACTCTTCCTAGTACGCAGAGTTTCCACTTCAACGCAATTATCATGTGGTATACGTCGGATTCTGTAAGGTCCATTGTAAACTAGAAAGAATTTATGACTCAAGTGTTTCTTCTTATGTGACAATGAATGACCTTTAATGAGAACTTTCTGACCAATATACAGTTTCTTTGCATTTGCTTTACCGTGTAGTTTTCTCCTTTTGTCTGCTGCAGATTTTATATTTTTAAGAGCCAAATCAATTATGTCTTTGTGTCGAAGTTTACGTGTATTCGGTAAAGGTACAAGGTCTCTGATTCTGTTCGGTGGTTCTTCATTCTTCAGTACAAGAGTAGGTGGTAAAGCAGTGGAATCATGAGGCATTTCATTCAGCACGTTTTGAAATAAGTGTAAATATCTGTCCCAATGCTGATGCTTTCTGTGACAATAAAGCCTGCAGAGCTTATTGATTTCTTTCATAATCCGTTCGGAGGGGTTACAATGTGGTGAGTACAATGAAATAAAAACAGGTTTGATTTTATGGTTGCGAAGCATGCGTGACCAAACAGCAGATCTAAATTGCGGTCCGTTATCTGAAATGACTTTAGCAACGTGGCCAACTTCACGTAAGAAATTTTTAACAAAGGCGTTGGATACAGACCGTCCAGTGGCTTTACGTAACGGTGTGAAAGAAACAAATTTTGAAGTAAGTTCAACAGCGACTAGAACGTACGAAAATCCATTAGATGTTCTGACAAGCGGTCCCAAGAGATCAACAGCAGCAAATTCTTTTAATTTAGAAGGAATGATGGGAAACAACGGAGCACGATGTGAGACAGTAGATGGTTTCGCCTTTTGACAAAGTTTACAAATAGACAAGACTCTTCGAATTCGCTTTTCCATATTGTTAAAATAACAAGTCGTTCGAAGAATATGATAACATTTTCGTGGGCCAAAATGTGCGTAGCTGAAATGAATGTACCAAATGAGCTTATTAACAAAATCGTCTGGAATGCAAAGTACCCATAGCTTGTCATCAACAGTGCAGCGTTTGAAGAGTATGTTGTTTCTAACCAGGTAATAATGCCGAATCTGTGTGTGTGTCTTTTCATGCCATTTGCTCTTGATGTCTTTCCGAATCGGATCTTTATCTTGTTCATGAGCAATGTCCTTTAAAGATGTGGAGATGAAGTTATCAAAGGCGACTTTCTGAATGTAAAGAATACTGAAATTTTTCTCGAGGTTGCCTTCTGTGGTACTTTTCTCAAGCCCAGCCGGTGCGCGTGACAGTGCGTCCGCAACAATGTTCTCCTTGCCGGGAATGTAGACTATTGTGAAGCGGAATTCTTGCAGAAACAATGCCCAACGTTTTAACCTGTCATGATTTAATTTTGAAGACATAAGAAATTGTAATGCACGATGATCACTGTATACTTTTACGTGCTTACCAGAAAGAAAGAAACGGAATTTGTTAAATGCCCAAACGATAGCTAAAGCTTCTAATTCAGTAATGGAATAATTTTTTTCAGATTTTGTTAGCACTCGGCTAGCAAAAGCAATGGTTTTCTGAACGGTAGTGTCATTTTCTATGGCTTCTTGAAATAAATGGGCACCAAGACCGACTTTAGAAGAATCCGTGCTAAGGCAGAAATCTTGTGACAGATCTGGATGGGCTAAGATTGGCGCGTGAAGTAACGCTTCTTTCAAAGAATTGAATTCCAACTGTGCTTGTTCGTCCCAGTTCCAAATAGTATTTTTTCCAGTGAGAGAACAAAGTTTTGGTGTAACAAGAATTTGCGTATTCAGAAAACGACGGTAAAAATTTACGAGACCTAGAAAACTGCGGACTTGTCTTTTTGTGGATGGAACTGGAATGGCTCTGATTGCTTCTAACTTTTCAGGATCCGGCTGAATGCCTTCAGAAGAAATAATATGTCCCAAAAACTTCACCTTTGTCCTACCGAATTCAGACTTTTCCAAGTTAACTGTAATTCCAGATTCTGCAAAAATACGTAACAAACTGTTGAGGATGCGATTATGTAGTTCCCATGAAGCTTCTGCTATTAGAATATCGTCCACATATAAGGTGATGTGACGTTTTAAGAACTCAGGTAATATCGAATTTAGCCCGCGAATGAATGCTGCTGAAGAAATGTTCAAACCAAAGGGAAGTTTCCGAAACTGATAACAAACGCCGAAACAAAGGAAAGCTGTGTATTTTCTACGTTCTGGATGAAGTTCGATCTGATAAAAGCTGGATCTGAGATCAATGGAAGACAACACTTTTACACCATTAAAATTTTGAAGAAGTTCTTCCATCGTCTGTGGTCTGTCTGTTTCAGGAATAATGATAGTATTGATTTGTCTCGAATCTAAGACAAGCCTGATCGATCCATTTTTCTTCTCAACAACATGTAACGGATTGTTGTATGAGCTTACTGCAGGCTCAATAATGCCCTCGTCAAGCATAGATTGTATTTCTGTTCTAACACGGTCCCTATAATGCGCCGGAATTACGTATGGTCTAACACAAAATTTAGCATGCTCACGAACACGAAATTGGTATTGAAATCCCTTGATTGTTCCTGTTTTGTGAGTAAAAACTGTGGAATGTTCTTGTAAAATCTCAAAAAGGTCCTGCCTATCAGTGCCATTACAATTCTCAATTGTTTGAATTTTATTCTGAATTAACTCATTAATTTCAAATATGCCGTCGATATCATCCCTGTCAGTTCTTGCAGAGTGATTGTTAGTGTCTAGTTCCGTAGAAAATTCCGAATTGTTGTCCAACAGAAGGTAAAGCCGATTGATTTCTTCGTCATGGTTTGAGAGCCAATCTTCAAATTTCAAAGCTATTGACTTACCTTCCTTCTCTAAACCTATTTCAGCATCGTGAAAGTTTAAGATTACTTTGTATTCATTCAAAAAGTCTACTCCCAATATAATTTCCGTCGACAATAATGGAACAATGAGAAAGCTCATAGAGAAGCTGTGGCTTTGACAATTGAATTCTAAGTTGGTTTGTTGGCGTACATCTACACTTTTTCCAAAGATTGCACCTTGTAATTTAATCTTACGTAACGGAAGTGTGGGACAATCGTTCGATTTGTTGCATTTGCTAAAGGCTGTTTCACTAATTACTGAAATGGGACTGCCAGAGTCAAGTACTGCCGTAAATTTTACATCATTTACTGTAATGTGAATCACAGGATATGCAATATTGTTATGTTTTATGTCATGTTCCTGGAGTAAGATGTCCCTAATGTCTTCCATTTTTACGTAATTACTAGCTACGGCAGCTGCGTCGTCAGTTTCATAAGTATGTTTTGTGGCTGCCAGCGGTGTGAGTCATTGCCTATTGTCTCTTTGTTGGCGCGCGTCGTTATTGGGATTTGGAGACCTAACTTCTACAAATTCACCTCCTCGAGAGGGCCCTGCCCTGTTTAAATCCCGCCAGTTCTGATGCAATTCAGGTCTGTCGTTACGATCATATCGTCTGTCGTCATGTCGGTAGATGCCATAGTTTCTTTCTTGTCGGTCACGTGGTGGAGAATTTCTCCCTGAATCGAAACTGCGCGCTGGACCGTTGCGTCTAAAGTTATTCTGTCTCCCCTGATAATATTTATTTTGGTTCCCATATTGTCTGTTTCTCTGATTGTCTCTGTGATAGTCATTACCACGGAGAGGTGATCTTTCCCTGTAGTTATTACTACTCTGCCAACGGTTGTCATACGGGTGGTGTCTATTTTGGTCACGATTTGTGTTGTGAGAATAGCCTTGTCGTGTCCAGTTATTACTTCTTTCATCGCGGATTTGCGACGGATGTGACCTGTAATTGTTGTGTTCCTGGTTTCGCGTTCCGCGATTGTCAGTGTCAATTTCTAATTCTTGTAACAGTCCCTGAAAAGCTTCAATGTCGTCTTTGCAACGTCCTGCTAAAATAATATGTCGTAAATGTTTAGGCAGTTTGATTAAGCAAATGCGGATGAGTTCTGAGGGGCTGTATGGGTTTGACAGGTATTGATTCTTGTGCAACATGTCTTCAAAATATTTCACAAGACTGGAAAATTCAGATTGTTCGAAATGTTTCATCATTATGATACCATGTTTTACCCGGTCTTGTGTGGCTTGAGACCAATATGCTGAGAGGAAGGCATGGTAAAATTCTCCTTCACTGTGGCAATCGTGAATGACCGATCGCATTCTTACAGCTGGTTCATTCTCTAAGTAGCCACACATAAATTCTAACCTGTGCTCCAATGACCAGTTGGGAGGGAAACAATGAGAGAATTGATGGAGCCACGCTTGTGGATGAATGTCGTTGGCAGAATTCTTAAACGTTTTGAATTTACGTGTAGTAATGAACAGCTTATAGTCAAAATCATCATGTCGGCGAGTCGCATATCGGTCATTGTTAGGTCGTGTCGGCCGTTCCATCTCAAAATTCGGTGCACATTGCCAATTTCTTTCATAACTTCCGAAATGCCCTGTGTTATTATTTTGCGGCTTTTCCGTGTTTCTAAGTCCCTCTTCCCAAGTTGGGGCACGAGTATCCTCTGAAATACGTAATTCTTGTATTAACTGTGTCAGCTGATCTTGTACTTCCCGGATTTCTCTTTGGTGTTGCGTATTAATCTGATTCTGATTTTGTTTGAATTTCCTAATTTGTTCGCACTCTTCAGTGTCAGTGAAGGCTACAGGTCTTGTGTCATTCAGATCATCATCTACCTTTGTAGATAAGTTAGTGACCTGATCCGAAAGTTCGGCTACTTTCTCCGATAGTGAACACATTTCCTCAGTGTGTTTTTCTGAACCAAGTTTCAGAGTATCTACTGTGTCCTTTAAGTTTTCCTGAGTTTTTGCAAGTTGCGTAACCGAATCGGTAGATGCAACTGAGTCAATTTTAGCCCACAAGGTCTCATGATTTTCATGAACAATGGCTTGCAGTTCTTTTATGGCTGCTTCGTGATTCTGTAATGCATTTTCATGCCGCGAAAAAATAGGTTGAAAATGCTCACAAATTTGTGTTTTTACGTCATTACAGACTTTTTGACATTTCGATTCAATGTTATGTAACTCAGTGGTTAAATCTTCACGTGTTTGTTCAAGTGTAGTGTCTAACTTTTGAAGATTTTGTTCCATTGTGTCTAACTTTTTGAGATTTTGTTCCACTGTGTCTAACTGTTGCTGTGTTTGTCTCTGGTGTTGTTCCATTGTGTCTAACTTTTTAAGATTTTGTTCCACTGTGTCTAACTTTTGAAGCTTTTGCTGTGTCTGTCCCATTTGTTGTATTAATTGTAATAACAATGCATTGGTGTCTGAAACATGTTCCTCAGTGCTTTTCGGCAGTGAATTTACACCGGAAACATTCACATTTTGACAAGCAGAAAATGTGTCTTGACTTATTTGAGAAAACGGTGAGGATCCAAAACCTGAATCTACAGTATTTGCGAGATCGTGTCGTGTCATTTCGGCTTCCTGAGGCGAGCTATTGCCGACCGGTCGATCGATAATACTTCTCTCTTCACTAATTGTTTCACTGTCCACGCCATTGTTTGACGCCCGCTCCATTTCCCTGTGCACAGTTACCAAATTACTACTTTGAACATTAGTAAATTCATTACTCGGCGGCGCTGATAAGCTACGCTCGTCATCACTATTATTTCTCAGTTTAGTTTGGAGCCTAGTGTTACGTTTTTCACACGCCATTATTGTCACAGTATTTCACACGACAACACAGAAAAACACAATTTGAAGATCAAAAATAAAAGAACACATTAACATAGCACTGAAAATAATATCTAGTTAATTGCAATCGCAGCTGCGAAATACTTGGTGCAAATCTATATGCATGCCACAACTGTTTTACTATACAACAATGAAAGACTGCAACTACAAAGGAAATTCTCTCTACAATTACGCGCTAGCAATAAACAAAAGCTACACTAAATACACAAACTACAAGAAAAAATCAGAAGATTCCAGTGAGGTATCCTAGGCTAAGGGTCGACATATGAAACGTCCCCTTTGAACAATTTCTACAGGACTGTGCTTAAACTGACACACAATATTTTGTTAGCGCAACGCAATCTGACTTTCAAAATTCCCTACAAAAGAATGGCCCTGACTAGCATTAAACTATACCTTTTACAAATCACTTACCTCACAAAATCTTCGCTGCTCAAGCTACTGCAATACAGCGAGCGCCACTACTGCCAGCTAAATAAAAGATTCAAACTACTGAAGGCACTAACTACTGATAGGGATAGTTAGCAAATGAAAGATATTAATAGACAACAAACAATGTATTTACCTTGATATCATCATATATAAATATACCAGTTCATGAAAAATTACAAAACTCCGCCATCTCTCTCCACACATCCACCACTGCTGGCGGCTCACCTCCAACTGCGCAACGCTACGCGCTGTTCACAGCCAGCTGCCTAACACTACAATGGCGAGTATTACAACAATGCAAAGCAGCCACAGACTGCACACAGCACAGCCAGTGATTTTCATACAGAGGTGGCGTTACCAATAAGAAATCCTAAACAGCCTACTTACATAAGAACCTCAACAGCCTACTTACATAAAGATAACATAAACAGCCTACTTACAAAGGTATCGCTCGTAAACTTACAGAAAAAACGTAAAAGGTTCACATATCGAGGTTTCAGATAGTTGCTGCCATGGGACTAAGTACTGTAACGTGAAAACACATCTCCAGAGAAATTCATATTCTTGTGACGCAATGCCTCAACCGGGATCAAGAGTGACGCCTACTGATTCTAAATCAGTCTGAGAACCACAGTAGTTTTAGTCTTGATAACCTTCTTTGAAAGCGAAGTGTACTAGTTGTTCACTTGCTAGATTATTTACCGATGAGATACAAGCCTGCTTGTCAGCAGGTCGTCAAGAAATGGACATCGTATCAACGAACGATGCTATTCAAAACAACTGTCACCACAAAACATTAGCTGGTGCTTGCCAGGATGTTAGATATCATATCTAATACGGAAAAAGGAAATAACTCTGTAAGATGTGAAATTTCATGCCAGTCCGAGTAGCAGACAACGAATTGTGGTGATTCCACTACGCGGAATTGACAAACACAATACCGAAACGTCCTCTGCAACTGTCTCTACCTCTGGTAGGGGAATACGCTTTATTTGTGCATAAAAGCGTAAGAATGCTACGCAAACTGCTGGGCGCTGCAAATTGAACACTCTCTTCGACTACAGAACTAAGAAGAAATAGATCAATAGTACTAAGGTAAAGGCGTATCACTCCAACTTCGATATAAAATTGATAAGAAAATTAATTAAACTGATCAATTAATTATCTCCACCCCCACTTCACGCTTCCCTACTCTCACCCCAGGATTACAGAGTGCTTTCCTCAGCTTACTAGTGGATCCTTGCCTCAACCCCCCCCCCCCCCCATCCCTCACATACCGTACTGGTAGAATTTCGATGTATTTCGAGTTTTGGCCAAAAAATCAAAATAAAGCAGGAATTTCAAAATTGGCAGAAATTTACCCAGAAATTGGCGGGAAATTCTAAATGCTGGTGCTCCTTGTGGGACTCGAACCCTGGTCTTTCTGGACAAATAGTCCTAGTGCATCCTCCACCACAGGAAATCTGTCCACATGCAAGAGGGGAAGGTTTATTTTGGGAGAGAAACTGAAGTAATCATCAGCCCTGATTACGTAATTACTCATAAAGTTTGGTCCTGCTTACACATCTATATGCATATCGCTCCAGCAGGAGCGCCTGAAATCGCGACACGGCTCAAAAATTAACGATGTCATACACCTGGTGCTATCCTGCTAGGAAAAAAGCGACAATACCACTCGAACCTAGTGGCAGACAAACTCAAACTTTACATAAGATGACCCCTTCACCTACAGTACAGCGGGAACAAGGCCGGATTGGAAGGTACTTTCTTTATTTTTGCCGGAATAGTGTTCAACTAATGAGATGCTGGTGTTGGACAGAATGGAGTTTAAGAAGTGTATTACTTGTAAGCATACAGCTGAAGACTGCATCTATTGCTGTTTGATGTATCAGTTTTCTACATATGCCTCCCACTGCATTGCTCGACAATCACCCAAAAGCACAGATGCTCTTAATCAGGAATGCCAATAAACGCTACAACAGCTGATGGAACAAGCTTCACTGTTCTAATTATACATCGAAATTATCGTGAAAAATACCAGCACTCGCAAATAACGCGTCATAAAAAATGCAGCACTGGGAAATGGGAAAATTAATCCTAACAACATAATTACCACAAAAACTGACCCCAAAAAGTTGCAGAAAGAGAGAGGGAGGCAGTTGTACATTTGTTCTCCTAACCTGCATAGAGCCAGTCTTCCTCTGTCCAACCACACCTCATTCCTCCCTCTCCTTACGATAGGTAGGGATCCAGGTGTGTTTTATCTTGTCACTGATGGTCTACAAAGAGATCAATCCAGTGACAGTGATACACTGACTACAGTCTATGGAACTTAGTCGCAGATGGATGCTTCCTGCAATCTTTTAAACGTATTTCTCGGAAAGAGTGGAACCCCCGCCCCCCTCATAACAACAACTAAATTCCAGAAAGGTCTCCAGAATGCATTTTCAAACATGTGTCACTATCGCTTCTGCATGCAGGCACACAATACACTCCAGCATGTGGGCCTGGTCATCTATAGCCGAAAGTCAATGTGGTCGGTCAGCGCTATCGAGTTTGTTTGTTTAAAAACGCAACTGCACTGTGCTGTCCCTGCCACTACCAGTTTCTCCCACTGGCGCTTTCCACTCTGGAAGAAAAAACACTTCATTGTAGCAGCTGTATTTATTGTCAAAGCACCTCTTACAAGCGAGCCTCTATTAAAAAGGAAAGCTTAGTCACAAAGATAATAAATGTCCTGTATCCACGTAAACAGCCACAGTCAAGTTAGTTTTAGTTTTACGAGGAATGTCGGTACCATTAGAGAGCATTCATCAGGTAAAAAAAGAAAAAATCGTCGTGCACGGGTGCATTACATTCCTTTCAGATGGTTGATTAATCAGTATATTTTACGTTCGACTGCCGCATACAATTCACATCTCTCACCCAACTTCCCCTTATTTTGTGACATTCAGTGAAGTGAAAAAAAAAAGACTACTGCAACATCACCAGTTACAAACGATCAACCTGCAGAGGTCGAATCCCTATAGCGATATATCCGACACATGTATAAAGTTACCTCAATTCTCCTATACATGTACACCCAGAATAAAATAAAACAAAGAACTTGCACAATTTTGCTGAAAAACCACAAATCACTGTAGAATATTCACGTTATTTCGCAACTTTCACCGGAGTGAAGAAAAACCGATAATTTAAACTGTGAAGTTCATGGTTTGAGAGCGTCCCTGGCGTTCAAATCCTTGTCTGAAAATAAATTGTCATGCATGTGGGTATTACAAATATTTGAGACACATGAAGTACCATTACAGAGTACAACTTTGAAATAGAACCTTCTAATGTCACCTAGAAGAGAACCCTATAAGGTTTCTCCAATACATCGAAAACAAACATTTTTTGAGTGCTGACGTGACGTTTTTGTTCCATAACTCCTCTCTACGAGCCATCTGTATTTCAAGAAGTAGTCCACTCGCAGTTGGGGGAGATCATTGTATTGTAGTTTGTGAAAAGCACCTTGCAGCGATAGTCAACACCAGAACCCTGACCATCAACATGACTGTAAAATGAGGAAACCATACTCTTGATGTCGTGAGAATGGAACACCGAGACACCTGCTACCCCATCACTGTTAAAGATGAGATCAACTGTATACGTTATCACCTTCGGACATCCGTCTGGAAATTCTCCACAATGTCGCAAAGTTTTCCAGTTTCCATATGTTGCGATGTCTTCGATATTTTTGCCACTAAGAAACATCGAATCTGTGTTTTATTTTTGTCATCCTGTGTGTTGTGAGAGCAGGTAGTTTACATCATGCAATGCCCAGCTTTCTGTGAGAGGCAGTGCTTCGAAACATGTTAATGTCAGTTCAGCAGCGACACAGACCTCGATGTCAAGGTAGAAAGCAAATTGTATGGCGGTGTATGGAGCTGTAGTCACACACTGCTTGGACGCGGTGCAGCTGAAAAACAATGTATCAAGTAGCTTATGAAAGAACAGCACAGGAACCCCTGCTGGTGACTGGTTGTGGGATATGATCTTCCTCCAATACAGGTGACAAAACTTTACACAGTTCTCTGCAAGCGACTTCGATCATAGGACACCTGCTCCAATGGTCCAGTAAGTATATATGTAATATGCTCGATGCCAACACGCAGGCAATATTTGTTTTCCGATATATCAGAAGATAGAGATGACGTTAGGAGGTGCTATTAAAAGGTGTGGTATGACTGGTTGAAGTTTGGATCAAACTAATTCGTAGTTCTTCACCTATTCTGTATGTTACAAGATAACAATGAGCAGTCCTCTGAAACACAATAAATGCTATATAGATCCTGATCTCTTTCGATATTTCATACATCTGAAATGAATGTATACCTTCGTGCATGACAATTTGTAATTTGAACATGTGGAATGCTCTCAACCTACACCAGTTTCACTCATAAAACTAACAAAAACCGAATGCATCTGTGGTCATGGAATCACGACTGTTGTTGTAGTTTGTGAAAAGCACCTTGCAGTGATAGTCAACACCAGAACCCTGACCATCAACATGACTGTAAAATGAGGAAACCATACTCTTGGTGCCTTGAGAATGGAGCACCGAGACACCTGCAGGATTGTGTATTAAGAAATACGTATTACCGTCTTGTGTTATTTCATACTACATAACCTCTAATCGTAAAGTTGACACAAGCTCATTGTGGAACCTAGATATGATAGTGTTTCTCCCGACATGTGAATAGATGACTTAAAAAAAGCTGTTGTGTGATGACCAAACAAATTACAAAAGTACGATAGAAGAACCTGCTGCTATTGTGAATGATAGTCTGCTGGATGTGGACTTCTTATTCTAGTATTGGTGACAGAAACATTGATCATAGGCTGGTAGAGGGGAGTTATGGAGCAAACGTATCACATATCAGCATGCAGACAGTATTTGTTTTCGATGTCTTGGAGGAATCTTTTAGGGTTCTTTTCTAGGTGACCTAGGAAATTCTATAACAGGGCATGGTCCCACAATTCGCTTTTTTTCTACTTTTCGAAAAAGCCAGTGCAAGATAGCATCACATATGGTAAACGGGACTTGCAGTGCCTACAAAACAACAAAGTCCTCTTGAGTTACGTCCTGTTGTTGCCAAATGTTCTTTCTGTTGTGAAAGTGTGGAGTGAAAGTTTGTACCTGCAATGGTATATCATGTCCCGTAAATGTTTGTAATGCCCATATGCACTACAATTTATTTACAGACACAGATTTGAGCGCCAATGACGCTCTCAAACCACGTACTTCTGAGTTTAAATCATCGGTTTTTCTTAACTCTGATGAAAGTTTTGAAATAACGTGGACATAGTGCAATGATATGTAGTTTTTTCAGCAAAATAGTGCAAATTATTTGTTTTATTTTATGCAGGGTGGACATGTATAAGGGAAGTGAGATATCTTAATACATCTGTCATATGTATTACTATGGAGATTCGGCCTCTGCAGTTTGATTGTTTGTAACTGGTGGTGGCGCTGTAGTTTAGTTTTCAAGTCATTGGATAAGGGGGGGGGGGGGCGGGGTAGGATGAGAGATGTTAATTCTATCTGGCAGTCGAATGTAAAGGAATAGCTGTATAGATGCCGTTCAATTTCGATTATTCAGTTATCTGAAAAGAATGTAATGTACTCATGAATGACTTTTTTTAACGTGGTGAATGCTCTCAAATTACACCGATATTCTTCATAAAACTATGAGGAAACTGAGTGTTGCTATTTACGTGGGTACAAGTCATTTATTATCGTTGTGATTGTGCTTTTTGTAATAGACGCTCCCTTATAAGAGGTGCTCTGACATTAAATACAGCTGCTACAGAGAAGTGTTCTCTCTGGTAGAGTGACATGCGCCAGCGGGAGCAATAGGTAGTGGCAGGGATAGTGCAGTGGCAGTTTTAGACAAATAACTTTCAGTCAGGATAGAAATCTTTTATCTCGGTTTGTTCACTGGAGTACTGGCGCCACGACCTAATGTGCATGCCAGCATTGATAGTAGTGGATCACTACCTATGGTGAGGAGAGGGTGGGATGTTACGAGTATGATTTTTGTCAGTCTACGTGCTGCATTATGACCCGTTGTTTACGAGTGCTGGTTTGTTTCACGACAAATGGAGTGGAAGTGTCTGTAGAAAATTGTGACATCAAACAGCAACAGACACAGTCCTCAGCTGTTTGCGTACTGGTAATACACATATTAAACTCCTCTGTGTACAACACCAACATCTTGTCAGTTGAACACAATTCCCGCCAAAAATAAGGATAGTACTGTTTCTCAAACCACTCACGGGAATTCAGCCCGGTAATATTTACAGTGACCGCCGATATTTCGGCGAGAGTACACCGTGCCATATTCAAGGATAATCTGCAATGGACAGGTGATGCACAAGCAAATTTAAGACCTCGGTTCTTGGATTAATTCAGGAAAGATAAAACACACGCACTGAACACTAGTGCCACCAAAGTCACAGGTATCCATAGTGAAAGACTACGAACTAGTTGGTGAGGTAATATTAACTCTGCCTCTCTGTTTTTTGACAAGGTAGGGAGCAGGATTCCAAGCAGGGTTCAAACAAAAACTTCCATCCCTGTTTAAAAAGTAGCTCGCTAATTTAATCTCAACAGCTTCCAGTTTTGCAATAGCTGATCTATTTGGCTGCTGTAATCGCGTGTGCCGTTTGCGCTAGGTACATCAGTCCTCCACCGTCCTGATAGTCTGACCAATGTATGCCATGCCACGGCTACAAGGAATGCGATATACACCCACGTAAACCAAGATCATCCTTAACAGAATCCAAAAGAAGAGGACGGGAAACACATTTCACTTCGTATCTCCGTAAAATACAACCGATCTTGTAGGAAGGGCTTCCTGCATAAGGCAAAAAGGCAGAAGGCAGTAGACTTCGGTGTCGACTCAGTATTATCATCAGTCACCCAATGCACGGTTGGTCGATACAGCAACGCACGTTCAATCTGTCTGTCACTATAACAATTTTGACGAAATGTATCTTCAAGATAGGGTAGCTCAGCTTGCAAAGTCTCTGTGTCGGAAATTGCATGTGCCCTGTGTACCAAGGTACGAAATAACCCTTCATGCTGAACCGATTGGTGGCAACTAACAGCCTCTAAATACAAGTCAGAGTGAGTACGTTTCCTGTAAACTGCATGTCCTAATGATCCATCAACCTTCCTTCTAACCAAAACGTCAAGAAAGGGACGGCAACCATCCTCTTCCACCTCCATCGTAGAACGAATGTTCGGATGGATCGAGTTCAGATGTCCTAAACAGGCATTCAAATTCTCCCTACCATGAGGCCAAACAACAGAAGTATGACCAACATATCTGAATAAACAGGCGGCTCAACACATGTCGAAAGAGATGAGTTAATCCAACAACAACCCTAACCTCAATTAACCGGAACGCATCACACAGAGGAACACAAGAGATCCCATATCAAAACTTACTAAAACATTAGAGTCATTAACCGCATTCCTCGAAACAACGCAAGAAACCAGCTGAGTTCCTGATATGATGTTCACACCGTCAAACTTGTGGGCTTAACAGAGAAAGAAGATACCTTGCAACACGATATGTTGGAGCGCCAATATTGCTCACCATAGGACGGAAAGGAACCCCTTCCATATACACCTTCAGAAGGCCATATAATCTAGAGGGAACAGTGCTATAGGTGTTAAGACTCTAGATAGTGTCCTGCGAGAAAACCACTTTTCTTCAGGAGGCTGTTGGTCTTTCTGTCAACATTTTTCGTGGCGTCAGCATCGATTATTATATGACTCAGCGTATCGCAGGATGTGGTACAGCTAAAGGACGATGTATCAAGCTGCTAATGAAAGAACAGCAAATGATCGCTCTCTTGCGATTGATAGTCTATGAAATTTGGTCTTTCTCCAGTATGGACGACAAAACTTTACACAGGTCTTTGCAAACGACTCCGATACAGGACACCTGCTCCATTGGTCCAGTATGCATATATGTAATGTGCTCGATGTGAACACACAGACAATTTTTTTTTTCGAGACATCAGAAGAGAGAGACGCAGTCAAATCTTATTGTGTGATGTTAGGAGGTTCTATTACAAGGAGTGGTGTGACGGATTGAAGTTTGGATACAGATAATTTATGGTTTATTACCTAGTCTGGATGTTACAAGGTAACAGTGAAGAGTGCTCTTAAACGTAATAAATCACTGTATAGTTGCTGATCTGTATTGGTATTTCATATGTCTAAAAAGAATGTATGCTATCGTGCATGACAATTTGTATCTTGAACATGTGTAATGCTCTCAAATTACACAGATTTCACTCTTAAAACTAACAGAAATGGACTGTACCTATTGTCGTGGAATCATTACTGTTTTTATTATTATCGTCACGATTGTGTGATAAAATATATGCGTTATTCATACTTCATAACCTCTAATTATAGACACCAAGTTAATTACAGTTCGTTGTGGAACTTAGAAATTATAAGTGGTCCTCCAGACAAGTGAGTGGGTTGCGAGATACAGGCTATTCTGTGATGACCAAATTGCTTACGAAACTACAAAACAAGAATCTCCTGCTATTGTGAATGATGCTCTGCTGGATGTGCAAAACTTCTTCAAGTACGAGGGGCAGAAACTTTACTCGCAAGTCGGTAGAGGGGAGCTATGAAGCAACAATGTCAGGTGTTGGCACCCATTTGGCATTTGCTTTCGATGCATCGGTCATATCTGATAGGTTCTGTACTAGGTGACGTTAGTAGGTTCTACACTACTGGCCATTAAAATTGCTACATCATGAAGATGACGTGCTACAGACGCAAAATTTAACCGGCAAGAAGAAGATACTGTGATATGCAAATGATTAGCTTTTCAGAGCTTTCAAACAAGGTTGGCGCCGGTAGCGACACATACAATGTGCTGACATGAGGGAAGTTTCCAACCGACTTCTCATACACAAACAGCAGTTGACCGGCGTTGCCTAGCGATACGTTGTTGTGATGTGTCGTGTAAGGTCGAGAAATGTGTATCATCACGTTTCCGACTTTGATAAAGGTCGGACTGTAGCCTATCGCTATTGCGGTTTGTTGTATCGCGACACTGCTGCTCGCGTTGGTCGAGGTCCAATGACTGTTAGCAGAATATGGAATCTGTGGGTTCAGGAGGGTAATACGGAACGCCGTGCTGGATCCCAACGGTCTCGTATCACTAGCAGTCGAGATGACAGGCATCTTATCCGCATGGCTGTAGCGGATCGTGCAGCCACGTCTCGATCCTTGAGTCAACAGATGGGGACGTTTGCAAGACAACAATCATCTGCACGAACAGTTCGACGACGTTTGCAGCAGCATGGACTATCAGCTCGGAGGCCATGGCTGCAGTTACTCTTGACGCTGCATCACAGACAGGAACGCCTGCGATGGTGTACTCAACGACGAACCTGGGTGCACGAATGGCAAAACGCCATTTTTTCGGATGAATACAGGTTCTGTTTACATGATCGCGGTGAACGCGCATTGGAAGTGTGTATTCGTCATCGCCATACTGGCGTATCATGCGGCGTGATAATATGGGGTCCCATTGGTTACACGTGTCGCTCACCTCTTGTTCGCACTGACTGCACTTTGAACAGTGGACGTTACATTTCAGATGTGTTATGACCCGAGGTTCTACCCTTCATTCGATCCCTGCGAAACCCTACATTTCAGCAGCATAATGCACGACCGCATGTTGCAGGTCCTGTACGGGCCTTTGTGGATACAGAAAATGTTCGACTGCTACCCTGGCCAGCACATTTTCCAGATCTCTCACCAAATGAAAACGTCTGGTCGATGGTGGCCTAGAAACTGGCTTGTCACAATACGCCAGTCACGACTCTCGATGAACTGTGGTATCGTGTTGAAGCTGTATGGACCGCTGTACCTGTACACGTCATCCAATCACTTTTTGACTCTATGCCCAGGCGTTTGAAGGCCGTTATTACGGACTGAGGTGGTTGTTCTGTGTACTGATTTCTCAGGATCAATGCACCCAAATTGCGTGAAAATGTAACCACATGTCAGTTCTAGTATAATATATTTGTCCAATGAATACCCGTTTATCATCTGCATTTCTTCTTCGTGTAGCAATTTTAATGGCCAGTAGTGTGTTACAAGGCATAGTCACACTTTTTTTCCCCTTGAACGCTAGTGCGATATAGCATCGCACTGGCAAAACGAGACCTGCAGTAGCGTATAAAGGAACAACGTTCTCTTGAATTACAGCCTGTTGATGTCGAACGTAAAGTTATAGTGTTTCTTCCAACGTGTGAACAACTGGCACGAAAGGCAGTATTCTGTAAGGTTATTTCACGTATGTGAAATGTCTGTAAGAGTCACATGCATGACAGTTTATTTACAGACACTGATTTGAACACCAGAGTCCTCTCAAATCATGTGCTTCGTAGTTTATATTCTCGCATTTTCTTTACTATGATGGCAGTTTAGAAGTAAAATAGACATTCTGCAGTGATCTGTAGTCTTTGCAGCAAAATAGTACACGTTTTTTTTTCATGCAGAATGAGAATATGTATGCGATATGAGCTAAGTTAATAGGTCTGTCAGATGCGTCGCAATAAATATTCAACCTGTGCAGTTTGATCATCTGTAAATGGTGGCGGTGCTAAACTTTTTTTTTAACTTCATTGGATGTCACAAAATAAAGGGAAG